>NC_142517.1:160628461-160930000 GCF_057876585.1 Rhinolophus sinicus | reverse complement strand
TTTTAACTTCTGTAACAGCAGCTGCTGCCCGCGGAATTCCTCTCCTTTGGTTTAAGTGCACGATGTTGGGGGTCGAAATATTTCTGGCAGCGTGGTTGGAGCAAAAAGAAAAACAAAAGCAAAAAAAAAAAAAAAAACCACAACCAATCCTCCAAACCAATAACGGGTTTGCCAACGTTTAAAAAGATTTTTCCCCCGTTAATCGCTCAAACACACGGTGATGCTTTGTAGCAACAACCAGCTAATGACTCCACTACCAGACAACTCCCGGAGCTGCTCGACTCCTCTTGGTTTACGTGTTGCCCTTGTGGTTTTAATTGCTCCGTCTAGCGCCTGTTTTGGGGTGTGGAGTGCGGTGCTGTGCTCCCTGCACAGCAGCACGGATGCCGCCGGGGCCCTTGGTCTCCCGCGCACCCCGCGGGCCCTGCCCAAGTAAGTGATTGCGGCGGCTGGCGCCGGGTAGAGGTTGCGACCGAGGGAAGCAAGGCTGGCGACGGCCGGTGCTCAGAACAACGCGTGAGGAACCCCGACGGCTGGGCCGCCCAGGGCCAGTTTATTCCAGAGAACTGCAAGGTGGGGAAAAGGGAGAGAGGCGGCCACAGGTCGCGACTGTCTCCGAGGCGTTCTGTCCATCTGGAGTGGGATCTAAGACATTCACAGTGCGGGGGAAGGGGCTGGCTCCAGGGAACAAAGGACCCGCACGCGCTCCCTCGGGAAACGGTTTCAGAGCCTTGCTTGTGTGGGCGAGGGAGTGTCTACACTCCGGAATTATTTCTTAGCCCCAGAGAAGCAGGTCCAAGGAGGCGCGGCTGAGCCGGGGCCCTCTGGCGCTGAGACGCCGGCCTTGACTAGCTTCTCAATAAGCGATCTTATCTCTACTCTATGAGCCCTCCCACCGCTAAGGCGACACCTGTTGTGAAAAGCCGGTTTGCTTAGATCTTTGCCTGTCCCAACTCTGAGAGGAAACAAAACTCTCCCATTTATCCCGAAAGTCCCGCATTGCGAGTAGAACCTCGTGGAGACACCGCAGGACCCGGCGCCCGGTGGTGTTCGCGGTAGCCACGCGTCAGCTGGATTCCCGGCCGCCCCGGGTGAGGTTCGGGGCCAGTTCAGCTGGCGGGGGTGACGGGTGTTGGGGGCGGACAAATTAGTTTAAAATCTGCTTCCTAAATTCATCTTCAAAGAATGTTAAACGAAGTTCATTCTAAATGAAGTTTGTTTCCTACGGAGCTGCAGAGTATTGGCTGACGCTGGTATATATACACTTATATACGTATGTATAATGTTTAAACTTTAGGCTAATTACTTTAATAAAAGAATTATAAACCTATCCCATAAATACCTCCACCTCGGACTAATTGCTGCACAAGCAGCGTGTTATCCCCGTGGTTGGTAAAAATCCTGTGGTCCTGATAAAATTATTCTTGGGGAACCTCGGAGTAAACTGATCCGTAGATAAGATACAGGCTAATTGTTGCAATCCAATTGCTCCAGAAAAGTGAAGTCATTCTCTGGCTAACCTCTCCCAAGGCCGTTTGGGCCTTGTTCCCCTCTAGGGACTCGGATTGTTTGGGGGCAGCAGCCTCAGTCTCTAGGCCTTTTGTGGGCCAACTCTCCAGGACCCCAAAAGTTTCTCTATGGACCTTATAAATCTTCAACCCCACCCTCCTATTTTTAGCTCTCAGAGCCACGAGAATGGGAATCATCTCTGTCCAAATCCCCCATCCGTGGAAGCAGAGAAAGACTGGAGGCGGTTGGAGGACCCTCAAAAGAATTCCGAGTTCAGGAAAAAGCTTGACCTGAACTCTCTCCCCAGCATGATCATTGGCCTTAGTTTCCTATCTCTTTCCCCACCACTCAGTGTCACAGAGAGGAGCTGGCTCTTGGGGCCCAATCACAGAGGCCACCTGTCATGGAACGACAGGTGCCCGTATTTCCTTGGCTCCCTCCAGCCCAAGCTATATTTAGTGGGTAGCAACTTTGCAAAACTCCCTTCGGTAGAAACTAGAGCTAACCCAACCATTGACCACCTGAACACCCTAACTGGACTTGTTCCTAAAACCACCGCCAGACGGAAACTGCTAGAGGCCCCTCCCCTCTCCACCCCTAAGCCCAGGTGTGAACCGGTCTTGGAGAGCATACGCAAGGGAAGGGTACTTCCGGCAGGAAAGGGCCTTGGGAGATGCAGAATGTGGTTGTGGTTCCTTGGATTTCTTGCTTCTGAAACAGGTGGAGCTGCGGGCAGGCGGGCAGAACTGTAGTGAAACTAACCAGCTCCAATCCGGCTAACTTGGTCCTTGCCTCAAAAGTTCCCGTATCTCTACTTGCTGGGATCCTCTAGGTGTCCACTGCCTGAGCGCGAGTCCAAAGGGTGCCAGTGTCGGGAGAGGTCAGTTTACGGTTAGACCATCCGGTGCCCTTGCTCCAATTCTTAGTGTAACAAAAGGGGGGGGGGGAGAGAGAGAGAGAGAGAGAGAGAGAGAGAGAGAGAGAGAGAGAGAGAGAGAGAGAGAGAGAGAGAGAGAGAGAGAGAGACTTTCAGGTAACCTCTGGGATGGTCCTGCAGGGCAGGATGAGGGCCAGGGAGGAGAAGCCGCAGGGGACCAGGAAAATCAAGTTTTTAGATTGATAAAGCCCTGCAGAAAGGCCAGGCCCCGGGTCCACAGGCATGGAAATGTTTGTAACCAAGCCCTCCATTCGGGCTAATCTTTTCATGGCAAAGGAGCTGTGAGGGGGAAAGAACCGAAAGGCTGTGGGGCAGCCGGCTTCTGCGAGCGCCCTCGGGGCCGGGCAATGTGGGTCCGCAAGGGTGAAAAAAAGAGAACTTGAAAAAAATTCCGAGGTAACACCTAGGTTTGGGTTTTTCTTTCTGGGCGCGTGTGAAAAGTTCAGAGACTCAAAAATTAACCACCTAACCCTCCTCTCCCCCTAGTAACTGTGAGAGACGCAAGGAACGCAGACACAATGGGTTTAAGAGGTGAAAGCTTTATACTTGGGCAGCGCCTAGACAAAGGAAAGAGAAAACCACGTCTCTCTAGGAATCCCTCGTCTTCCAAACGAGGGCGTCCCCATTCCCCTCCAGAAGCGTTTCTCGAGCTGGTGAGCAGAGCCCCGCGCCAGGATCCGTCTGTCCGAAGCCGCGCGACCACTCAGAGCTTCAGATCTGAGTTCCCAACTGCCCCCCATCCCCACCCGGGTTTTTCCAAGATGCTACTAGGTGCTAGGTAGGTTACTGCGCGACCTGCCGTCCGGCCGTTTTTTCTAAAAGTTGTCCAGCTGGATTTCAGCGATTGAGGAGAAAAGGCGCCCAGGCTCTGCGACCTCCGGGCCGCTCCTCAGGCCTCGTGGGGCAGTTTGGTCAGGATCTGCGCACCCCCCGAGGTGATGACAACTGTGTGCTCGAACTGGGCGGACCTGAAACACACAAGGCAGCAGTGAGGGGGCGCGGCAGCGCGGGCGGGGCGGGGGCGGCAGCGAGCCGGCGCCGTAGTCCCGAGGATCTTCCCTTCCCAGGTAATTCAAAAGCAACGGGGCAGAAAGCAAACACCTTTGATTGTCCAGGGAGACCACAGTCCATGCATCCTCCAGGACTTTAAATTCAGGGGATCCCTCGGTTATGATTGGCTCTGTAAGAGGGAAAATATTTACAGCAGTGATCTAATCAGATTCTTGTCAAACGTTGTTTCGGCTGATTATCAAAAAAGAATAAGAGGGTTCTCCCCCCTCCTCCCAAGTACTTCCCCCACGGGTTCATGTTGTCGTCTCGCAAGGGCTGATAATTGATGTTGCTTACATAGTATACTACAAACTAAACAGTAGGAAGAGGAAATGCACGGCATTCAAAATGTATGAAGTTGCCTAGTTCGTAATTTTTTTAGAGAAAAAAAGGGCATTTTAATCAAGCCTTAATTAGGACCCTGTGGATAATAACCACCCAAACACCAGTCCCTCTTATAAATACCAGTCAGTTTTTAAAAATATTTGAATTTTTAAAACATGCTCAAAATGTTCATTAATCAGCAAATAACAATTTTCTTATTTCACTCTAATTGCTTCTCCATTAAGTCCCACAGTCAGAAATATGATGCCTTCCGGGTCTTAGGTGATTGGAATTTGGTGGTGACACCAATCACATGATCAGCCAGGAATGGGCCGCTGGAGAGTACATGCCACTTGCTAACAGGGAGCAAGGGCTATACATAATCGCCTCTAGTTACTGGGTGTTAATGAAAACACACACACACACACACACACACACACACACACACACACACCCAAAAGACTACATAATGCTGGTAACAGAATTACAGGGTTGAACAGCTGCCGTCTCCTAAATGTGTTGGTAAGTATCTGATTTAGGAAGATGGGGCTCAAGGATATTATTTAATCAGATTTACTATGCGTCTGAATTATTTCATTACGCTGATTGGCTTTATTAGTCCTTCATGGGGCTGCCGGGCCTAGGCCCGCACTGCTGCTTCCATAGGGAAGCCACTGCTCTCTGAAGAGGAGCTCAGACACTGACCGATGGTGAAGGCCATTCCCTCCTCCATGAGTAGATCACTGTCATTTGCTGCAAAACAAAAAACATGGGGGAGTGGGAATGAGAAATGGGGAGAAAGATAGAAACAGAATTAGAGGGGTTGGGCTGCTCAAAAAACTTGGTAATTTAATTTTCTTTTAGAGTAAAAGGGAGGGGGAAGTTTTTAGAATCCTAGGTGCAGGCTACCTACCACCCAGGGGATAAACACAGGGCTCCTGGGCCTCAGCCTTTGCATATTTTGCACTTGGGGGTCAACGCTCCAGAGAAGCGTGCTGGCAGCCTGGGTGTTTTAGACACTTGTCAGGATTCCCCCTCCCATCCCCCCACTGTCTCCTGGCCACTTGCTCTGAGGTCTCCTGACTAACTGGGTCCTAGGCTTTGAGCCCCACTCCCACCCCAAAGAGAAAGACATCTGGGGGAACAGATGCAAAGGTACGACATCCACCTGGGGTGCAGGTTGGAGTAGGAGGCAAGGACAGGGGTGACTTCAGATAATTCCAAGTGTTTGTTCTGGGTGGGGCACATGTCTGCTCTCCCACCCAGAGCCCTCGGAGCTGCCTCAGGTGGGGCTCTTTGGCCCAAAGGGAGTTCTGACCTGCTGGGTCTCCAGGGATCCTACAGGGGATGCATTCCAGGAAGCAGTTCCTCCAGGGACTGTTCCCACCCCAAGCACACAGGTCAAGGAAGGCCCCAGGACCAACTTTCCTTTGATTCTTGTGCAGCTGTGCACCCCCCTTGGGGACACTCCAAAGAACTGCCTCCTACCCTAACCCCAATCCCTCCACCTCTTCTGGCCCACATCTGCCTTCCCACTGTGGGGTGCACACCTAGACAGTGAAAAAACAGGAGATTCTGGGGGAAGGAACACAGGGTGGGTATAATCTAGAAATCACTAAAGAGTACATGCTGTTAAATACATCAGCTGTCAACACTGTGTAGGATGTAATGAAGTTTAACCACAACAGTCAGCAGTTAGAGAAGGGGGTAGAAAAAGAAAAACAGAAAACAGTCATATGTGCATGCTGCTGGGACATTGATGCGGTGGCATTTTGTTTTCAGTAACTTTTCCTAGACAAATATTCCTTGTGCCTCCCAGCCATCACCCTCTAGGAGAAGACAAAAAACAAAATAAACCTTACTTTGGGATTGAAACTACTGGGCTCTAATCCAGTAATGTAGTAATGTGCTGGTTACGATTAAGTAACCTCCCCCCCACACAAATACAAAAAGATGATAATGTGGATTCAAAATTAGAGCTTCAGGAGCAAAACTGCCTTATCCTGATTCCATGCAATAAACAGCTCCCAAGTTAACTCTCTTACCATGATGCCAAATTTCTGGATGTCCATGGAAGTAGGATCCTATTCCGTGTCCCACAAAATGTGGACAGACTTGCAAACCATTCTGATGAGTTATGTGGCTTTAAAAGTGACCAAACGAAATATTCAATTAAATTAGGTAAGTTTTTAATGCATACATAGATAAAACAAAGTCACTGTAAAATGTTCTATGAAAGAGAAAAAAATCAGTTATGTTTAGAGTCAGATAATAACAACATGTTTTCATTACTCTGGAATAATTTAATTTTTTTTGCCATTGCTTGTAATAACTCCTTTTGGATAAATGAAGAGAAAAAGGCATATATGTTACTCAGTAGTTTGCTTCATTTACCTTAGTACAGCATTCAAACAAGGCCACTTTTAGACAAGTGGTATGTATGTACACATATATAGGTTGATGTAACCAAGATACATGTGTATATAATGCAGGTCACAAAAACCTGCCTGGTGTGCATGGGTTTCACAAAAAGACTGTGAAAATTACTACTGATTTGGGAACCAAACAGAGAAAAAGTAGTTACTATCTAGCAATGTGACTTCCTACTTCTATAGTCCCCTTATTCTGATCTATTACAAAACATTGTAGATTTTGCAGACACATTAACATAAAAGGTCAAATATGCTTTGTCTATATTCTTGAAACACCCCAAAACTTTGTGTTCATTTAGGATTTCCACTCAAGACCTACACGATTACCAAAATTTATAAGGAATGCTTTTTAATCACTGTGATACTGAAGAGAAGCTAGTATTGATTCCTAATTCTGAATGCTTTATTAGTTATTCCTACATGCAAATCGTTTGGGGGCCATCTATTCCATAAAAGTGAAATCTGGCACATAGAATCAACCCTAAAACTTCACCTACAAGGTTAAGAAATTGTTTTTGAAATCAGGTGCGCCTGTTTATTTCTGGGAGTACCAGAAAGACAAAACATATATCTATTAACAATTTATATTTTCATGTGAATGCAGGGCATAGTGTCTTAACTCTAAATAACAATGTATTGGGATTTACAAGGCCACTATTTAAATTCTCTTTTTTTTTTTTTCATGATTATTAGACATTTACAGCCCTCACAAAGTGATAACCCCCCTCTCAGTCTACTATCCCTCTGACATTGTATATAGCTGTTACAATATCATTGACTATGTTCCCTATGCTGTACTTTATATCCAATGACTATATATCTATAAAATATCTATCATATATATATATATATATATATATATATATATATATATATATATATATATAATTATAGTTGACATTCAATATTACTCTACATCAGCGTCACGTGTACAGTGCAGTGGTCAGGCATCTACACAGTCCATGAAGTGATCCCCTGGTTAAGTCCAGTGCCCATCCGGCGCCCTACGTAATCTATACAACATTGATATTCCCCATACTATATTTCACATCCCTGTACTATAAT
Organism: Rhinolophus sinicus; assembly: GCF_057876585.1. Lineage (NCBI taxonomy): Eukaryota > Metazoa > Chordata > Mammalia > Chiroptera > Rhinolophidae > Rhinolophus > Rhinolophus sinicus. The sequence goes on along the minus strand of NC_142517.1, from coordinate 160,922,683 downwards.
ATTTTGTGATTACCAATTTGTACTTCCTAATCCCTTTACCTTCTTTCCTATCCCCAAAACCCCTCCCATCTAGCAACCAAAGTTCTCAGATCCCAAACTAGTTTCCAAAAGATCCTCCATTTACTTTAACATGAACTCAAAAGTGGTTAGCCAGTCTCTTTATGAGCATTTATGTCAATATACTTTTCTCTAAACATTTTTTAACCTTCATCTCCAGACCTGTAAAGTACCTTCACTTAGACCAGGATGTCTCTATAAACAGCAGATGGGCAGATTCCCATTCAGATTTAATTTCCATGTAAGTGATAGCACAGAAATAGGTAAGTTATGCATGTGTTGAGTACAAGAATGGTGAGTCAGTGTTTCTATCTAAGTTACGCTTTATGGCTATGGTTATTTCTGTGTGTTTCTGCACTTTGGGCAGGAGGTTAAACAAGTTTCCCAAGGCTTTTCTGTTTGTGCCACACAATTTCTGAATAGAAACTGAGGCTGGAAAGTGGATAGAGAGGTTGGAAGAGATATTCTTAAATAAGATAATGATCTAGATTTTTTTTACAAGAATGGGTTCTACCTACACCTGTAAATTATGTTACTTCAATCTCAACAAACCTCAGTGATTCTATCAATATAAACTGTTCTTTTCTTAAAATACACACACACACACACACACACACACACACACACACAAACTAGTTTTTTTTTTTGTTGTTGTTTTTTAAGGCTCTAATTGGCAGGCATCACAGCTACATCTTAAATGTGTTACAGTGGAAATCTTCATTTTAATTTCCAGTGAGAGGTGAGGAAGAAAGCCCAGTCTGCAAAAACACTTGGGGTCCCTCCTCCCACCATACCTCTCATTCCTCTTCATGAAAGAAGCTGTGCAATTACTAGGTCGCTAAAGGTATCTGAGTGCATTCTCCTACAACAATTTACTGCCTGAATCCTGCTGGAATTTCTGGTTATAGGAGTATCATAGAATGTATATATCATGGATGCAAAGGTCAGATGATTTCACAGCCATGTGGAAAGAGGAAAAGAACAGGACTAATTTCCCTCAGTTCCTTGGTTGAGCACCCATCTCAATGCTCAATTCCCAGGAGCTAAGTATACACTTCTGCTTGCTTTTCAGAGTATTTTCCTTTTGGATTGGTGGTTAGCTTTTTAACACATACCTACTAGGACTAAATAGGATAAAATCTCATTAATACTCTTAATTGCTATTGAAAAGCACACCCCTTCTATTATTTTGGAATACAGAGTAAGCACAAGATTATTTACATGATTCTAGGGTTTAAATCTAACTTCCTAGAGACATCCAAGTGACTTGTAATAGCAAGTACTGGTCACCCTAATTGTGGCATGGGAAGGTGGAGTGTGTGTGCTTCTCTTGACTGGTGTGTTGGGGAAGATGGCAACAGCGTGATGGGCAAGGGTGCCTAAGAAGTGCCACAGGTGCTCTCTGACACCAGCCACTGCAGGACCATGTCCGTTTTTGAGCACCAGGGTCTCCTAGCCCTGGAAATTTCATCACTGAGATCCGCATTCTTTTTACTGCAATCTACTGAAAATAAATCTCCTGGTATTAGCTCTTCTGTTCTTATTTTTTTCTGACTAAAAATCCTCTAAGATAGTAGGACACTTCTGCATGAGCCTGAGCACATTAATGATTTGAAGCCCTTCATATGGACTATTTGGGGAGGGTGAAGACGGGAGAAGAGGAAGAAGATGTATACAAGTAGTTTATGAACTTACTTTTAAATTATCTTGTATTATTACAGTCATGTTTCAGTGATAGTTTATAGTGGAAAGAGACATTTCTCTTAAGGAAATTTATCTTGTGACCATTTTCTTCAGTTTAATTCCCTTTCATGGGGCAGTTTTCCTGAATTGAACTATTGTCGGGATAAGTTAAAATTTTTAATACATTTCAACTACATTTTTATGCTAAGAATACATTCCCCAAGAGGGCAGAGGATTACTACATTTAAGTATATACTTTTCTAATGAAATAGAAATGCACATGAAAATAGTTTTATTACATGAATCCTATCAATAGCACTACTCTCTAAAGGCTCACATCTCTAAAAGGACCTCAACTAGCACCTGATTTTCTAAGTTAAGGAATTTTACCTTAATCTTTCCAGATTTTTATTTTAAGCAGTAGTCTTTGAATGAAGGAATTCACAAGTCCAAGGATTCCCTCTGATGACAAAGAATGTTTAAGTACAATTAGTAATATTTTTGAAAGCCAACAACTGTTTTCCAAAAGAGTGGTACTTTTTAAAATTTCAAACTGGATCACAAATTACTGTATTTTTCTTACAATAGTACTGAACTTCTATTTGAGGTTTTCTGTTTCTGAAAAGCAGACATGATGGATTGAAATAAAAGATAATTTATTGCAATGCTTACTTTCATGTGCAGAGAGAAGCAGTATAATTGTAATTTACAGTAGCTGTCAAGAAAAATCCATCACAGATGACATTAAAATGACTTATTTTGCCTGAGCCACTTATTGTTTAAATGTGCATAATCTAATAGAAAGAGATTATTTTTAAAAATCTGCTTTATATTCTTCTAAATTAATATCAAAACATATACTTATGAATTAAACATTAGAAACCATTTATTGATACTTTCATCATGACATTTACAAGTATAAGTTTAAATTATTTTTGATTGAACTGTCACATATTTGTGATGCATGAATCTACACATTCACAATATTCTCATATGTACAGGTCATATCATCTAGAGGTAATTACAAAAATACAGATTTAGAAATATTTTAAAGCAAATGGGCTACACTGAGGATAGTAACACCATAACCTAAAGCTCAGTAGCCACCCCTCATGAAGCAAAAGGACACGTAAAGAAGTTTTTCCATTAAGCTGTTTTAGCCAATACTTCTTCAGAGATATCATCCTAGGCTTTAGGTTTCAGAGAATCTCACAATTTCCTATAAGGATCACTAGGTTTTTGGCAACATAATACTAATAAAAGATGCTTGAATGTTCTTTTCATGATGTATCAGTAGAGGGAGGCTATGCAAAAGATGTTGAATATCTTAAAATAAACAAGACTCAATTGAAAGATGTTTGTAAACCTTTGGACTGTAATGATTCCAAGTACTTTTGGCTTAAATGTGGAGATTGCTTGCTTATTTACTCCCTTGAGATTTTGCCTGAATAAGATAAGGTAAAATAATAGATGTCCAGAAACACTGCCTTAACACATCAGAACAAACATTTGTTAGAATCAGGGCCAGTTTCCTGCCCCGTGGCAGACATAAACCATCTAAATAATGAAACGTATTAGGGTAAAAGTAAAAAGTTCATTGTCTGTTATTTTTCACATAGTTTCATAAGTGCAGTTCTTGGGACTGTTCTGGTTTTCAAAGGAGCTTGTACATGCAAATTCATACTCTGCAAAAACTGACCTTTGCATCCAAATAGCTAAAATCCAATGTTACTTTCAATGCTCCTCGTCTTTTTTTATGTAGCTAGAATTAACGTAGTGAATATGTAATGAAATGCATTATCTTGCATGGAGATTTATCAGATTTTCCAACTGAATGCTATGCTTTGCTAGTACTAGCTGGAGTTCACCTGCATGTTGGTGTGGCGTGTGGCTCTTTTTTGTAAAGAGTTAAGTCGTACACAAAAAAAGGGAACAAAGGTCAGCACCCAGCCGCCACTTGAATGTGAGATTTTTCTTTTTATTCCCCTTGATGTATACTAGGCTCTGTGTTATTAGTCTTAATGATGGAAAATTGTAGTGTTGATACAAATCTTTTTTTCAAAGTAGTAGGCGGGAGCTCCATTTGTTAGTAAGTTTTTTTGTGACTAAAAGCCACGGACAGTACATTTATGTAGCAGTAAAAGGCCTAGATGCTCTTTCCATAGCAGAGCTAATTATTCCTACTGTGACCTTACTGATCTAGCCTGTTCCTAGTACATCTCATCTGCACGCCTGTTCCTCTGTGTAGATGGTGTCAGAGAATATGAAAAACCCTATAATGAAACCATTTTCATGATGGAGAAAGGCTACTGGAGTTGCACTTGCTACAAAGAGGCTCAATTATATGAGTAATTGTGATAATTTTCTACATTCATAGCCTTCAATGGGGAAAAAAGAATGAGAGCCACAAAGGAAAATTACTTTAACAAGAAAGTACAGAGAGTAAAAATGGAAGAAGAGACAAAAAAGGGAAAAAATAACCAGAAAAAAAGTTTAAAAAATAGATCTGGAGGGAGGAATAGCGAGACAGGGAGAACAACAGAAATGCTCAAAAGCCCATGTGCAGCTGTGTTACACAATTAAATTGAATTTTTTTTTTCTGCAGTTGATGAATGTGACTACTGCAAATGTGCCTCTGTAGTTAGCTATCATTTGTTGTTCCGTGACAGGAAAAGGATAATTACCTCTCAGAGAGAATCAAAGGCTGACATGCCCTTTAGACACAGCCATGAATGCAGAGCTCGATAGAATGCTTGAATAAGAATCTAGTGTTCTCTGCCCCCTTCTACTGAAGAATAAATTTTGTTAAAATGCAAGAGCACCACCAGTAAATTTGTTGAACCCTAGGTGTTCAAAAATATGAGGTACATCTATCGACTCATCCCATTTGCAAAAATAAAACTGCATTTTGAATTCATTTCTATTATATTCATGGACAGTAAGATAGTGAGATATGCATTAAATTTCTTTTCCCAGTAGGGGTCTGATTCAACATTTCCTATGAAAGAACAGAGAGACACTATCCTTTTTCCCAGGCTAGTTAGCCTATAATTTAAAACTGTCAAAAACACAATTTTGTTCAAAGTCTTCAATAAAAGCTTCTCCGATATAACCCAAAGAGATTTTACTAAAGTTTGATTCAGACACTGTTACAATATTTTTAAAGCCATAAATACATTTAACTGATATTTTACTGTCTTTTTTCTTAAAGTATTTGAAGGCTTATGAAGAAAAAAGGCACTATCTTTTCAAGGTGAGTAGGCCGTTCATCCTTTAGAGAAACTAGAAGTATTCAGTGGTTCATATTAATGAGAACAGTACTTTAAAATAGGTACCGACGTGATGATTTTTAACAAAATGCGTTACTTTTAAATGAAAACATATATTCTGCATGTCTACTTCAAAACAGTTACGGGGCAAAAAGAGATCAAAAAGTAAGTGACAAATCACAAAGAACAGTCTTGAATTCAAAAAGTACAAATACACTGAAAAAGCAAGCATAGAATGCTGTGTGGAAAATAAACAATGGTTTACAGGAAAAATGAACCAGCCTAAAAAAGGACAGAAGATCACCCTTTCAGGCTGTTTGCTAATCCACTAATTTGAAAGGTTTGCTCAAGCTAACCCTTTTTACCTCTGTGTCACAGGAATATGTTTCACTTCATTCCTTTATAAAATGTACGCGTAGCTTTTCTCCTGTCTCATTACCCAAGTGTTAGGATGCTTAGCCCCTTCTTAGGTACTTTCTACCATGTTTGGTGTGATTTTGAGTAAAGAAAAACTATAGACTAAGATGTCAAGCTAAAACTAAAGTGGCCATATAAATATTGCTTGCTGCTCCTATAAGTTTCTTTGCTGACCCTGATATAATTCACTTTAAAAAAATATATATATATACATATATATATGTGTGTATATATATATATATACACATATATATGTATGTATGTATATATATATATATATATACACACACACACACATATATATATATATATATATATATATATATATATATATATTTTTTTTTTTTTAAACTGAGGGAACAACATTGCAGCTTGGCAGTTCACATACTGGTATCAGACAGAAATGATGGTTCTGAATCATAACACATGTCATCAACTTTATATCAAGCCACAATAACCTTTGTACCATTTGCCAACCCTCCCTTTACTTGTCAGTGTAAGGCTTACCTGATTGTGTTTCCAATTACAGAGAAGGGAGCCCCTGCTCTGCAAGCTGCAATTGCTTCATCTCTACACCTCCTGGCAACCGCCACTAACTTTTTACCACATTCATCCACATTGCCCACCAAAAATGTTTCAGAGGTGTCTCCATGGTAGCCATTGTAATAGACCTATACACAAACAGAAATTAAAAAATATGTCCTTGTTTAAAAATCGACTTTCCTAAAGTATATGTTGTATTCACTTTTGTATTTAGCAGATTCATGTGTTTCGCCCTTCCAGAATTACTCGAGTTTACCTACAAAAGATAAATAGATGTACTAAAACCTTACAGAAATTTAAAAGATGAAGCCATACAATGATATTACACAATTTTAAAATAAATGACTAGTATGGCTATTTCAGCATTACGATTGGCAATGCTATAATAACACTTTGATTCTTCACTTTTTGAGAAGACAAAACAATATATGCAAAAATTAGTGACCAACGAAACAGACCTATAATTATTACAATAGGTTGAGGGAACCCAGCAGTATTTAACATACTGAAAAGTTTCTCCAATGTCCTAAAGATACTTGATCTCTTATTTACCAGTTCTATATTTGGAAGCGATAGATAATGATGACAAAAAGAAGTAAGATAGATATGTCAGTATTAGAACAGACAGTAGGACAATTTAGCTCCAAAAGTTGAAGTGGCTCAATATAGGAATGAAAAATTTTGCCTGGAAGTGAAATCTTAATTGAATGTTCCAGATAGCAGAATGCTAAACACAGAAAACACTATACACCAATTTTCAAAGGATTAGAATATAACAAAACTGTTAAGAATAAAATTACAAAAAAATGTATTATTTCCAGTCTTCAATGATTCGGAAGTCCCTGTAGGATCTTGAATAACACCAGATTCATTATAAAAATCAATAATCACCAAATACTATAATAAGTATAAAACGCAGAGATGACTAGTTGAATACTGATCCACTGATATAGCATGAATTTGCTATTTTGCATAAATTTGCCCTATTTCCTGATTTCTCTTTCTCATAAAGTAGAATGCAGAAACTGTTATAAAAAGATATTTTTCTGAGCTTTCTGTTTTAATACTGAATTAATGTCTTAAATCTGTATATTATTCTGCATTAAAAAAATACTCTCCTCACTCTGTGAAAGAAGCAGGAAAGATCTTTATTATGTCTTCATTTTATAAGTCAGGAAACTGAGGCAGACAAGAAACTTATCTAAGGCTGATGGCAGAACATAGAGGTAGATCTTAATATGACGGATTATTGACTTCTAATCCAGTGTTTTCTCTGCTGTATAAAAGTACATTACCTTGCAGTAGAATAGTGTTTTATACATTTATTCCGATTTGCAACACAAGAAAGTATAAGTCTTAATTTTATATACAAGTATATATCATTTACTAATAAAAGAGTAATTATTAAAAAATTTTGTAACTGAATGTTTGTATAACTGCTATCTAGGTAAAAATGTATTTTGAAAACTCTATTTGCCTTTTCATATTACTTTTGTTAGCTTTCAAAATGACGACTTGAAAGAGTCAATATATATGGCAATAACAATACTTTTGAAAATCTGTGGCAGTTATCTATCATTACTGTTTGCACTCACAAACTATTCTTGTTTTGTATTTCATTTATTTAACAAATATTTACTGAGCAACTACTATGGGCATTGCACTATTTTTTAACATTCAACTTTCAAGGGGAAAAGAAGCCTATTTTCTTATAATATGTACTAAACATAATTATAAAATGCAACAAGTATTTTCTGATAAAAAATAGGATCTGATAATGGAGTCTTTCACTTAATATTTCAGATGAATATAATTTAAGATACTGACCTATGTTTCCTTGACTCCTTTACATTTCTAGACACTTGAAAACATTTCACTTTGTTTCATATATTTTTCAATTATGAAATCATCTGAATGTTAAAAATGGAAGTGTGTGTATGTTAAAAGTCTTCAGCAAAGTAGAAAAGGCATGGAATATTCTCTTTGGACACACTGAAAGTAGTAGGGAAGAGTATGCTTGATTTCATTCAAAGCAGCAATATTTTATTAGGGGGTGATTAGGTGAGATAATAAATGTAAAACCCCCAAGTTAAGCTATAAACCAAAAGAAAAGTGCATCATGAAAAATACTTTATTTCAGGTATACTTCATAAAATAACTCCTGCTACATGATTCTGAGTTAGAAAGATACCAACAGAAGAGGTGTGGAACAAATGTCCAAGTATTTTAAGTAGGACAAAATGACACAGGAAAAAGTATCAGCGATAGAAGAATCTTTGGTTATATCCTCACACAAACTGATGCGAAGAAAAGAGATCGAATCAATTTCAACAACTGAAAATCTGACTGAGTTCAACTAACGGATGCCAACTAGCACCTCATTCCTACTCGTACCTAAGTTTCATGGACTGGATATAAAATAACTTATTAAAAACATTTCCTCATTAATAGAAATTATATTCCTTGAATGCTTTCTATCTCAACTAGTGCTCTGCAAATAGTGAAGTCATATTTATTTTTTAAAATTTGTTTATTAATCATCAGATGGATAGGATTTATTTATAATCTACATATTCCAAAGGTACCATTACCAAACTTTTTAGTAAAACGAACCGACAAAGCACAAATGATCCAAGTCTGAGGATATCAGAAAAGGTTAGAGCTTGTACAAGTTGAAGTTCCTATATTCAATTATTTTGGGTTGTTATTTAAAAGAAAGGCTGTTAACCATTTGGTGAAAACATAAGTTCAGCGAGAAAACCACTCTGCCCGCGTGCTTCCAGTTCAAGGCTCTCTATACTAGAAATGGAACACGACGTTACTACCTTCAGGTATTTTAATAAATCTAAGGAACACTGCTAGCAAAAGAGTTGCTGTCCAAATAGACTGACACACACAGGCCAGTGTAGCCCCTAATGACAGAGTGAGATAATGACAGGCCCCACTCAAAATCAGCAGGAAGAGGAAGATCAATCTTGGCAGAGTGAAGGAAAAATGCTGGCTTTCTTCGCGTTAGCTCATCTCATACGTCTCTAGCTTCAGCAGCTGCCCAGTGCTGTGGTGCTCCGCATTAACCACACAGTGGATCAATAACAATTACACCTTCTCAAAAACATGACACATAGCAGGATTGGGCTGACATTTCACTTAGGCCAACATTGATCTCAGTGCATCTGATTCCAGCCCTAAATTCAAGTCAGGCCTGGGTTTACTTGGAATAAACACAGAGTTAAAGACAAAAAAGGAAACCAGCTGCTTGCGTCTGGGTCTAGAAGTAAACAGCCCTTCCATCGGTGCAGTTCACGTTTTCAATCCACTCTTCTTCCTGTTGCTACCAGCAATTCTGAAGTTGATCAAAGACTATTTTATTTTTTATACGATTTACTCACCGTGACATCAATGTTGATAATATCTCCATCCTGAAGAGGTCGACTGAAATATAAACAGGGAAAAAAATGATGATAGACAGGTCTCAATAAAAGGAATATAAAAATAAATACCTAATGACTATTGTCACAAGCCCAATGAGTCGCAGTAAAATTTGGAGCAGAGAAAGAATAAGAGGAATAACTATATCTAATCATTAACTTATGTTAGTCACATCAAATTGTACAAAAAATATCTAGTATGAACATATTACCATTGTGTAAAAATCTGCTATTTTTAGAAAATGTACGTATTAGTTACCTTAATTTTGTCAAGAGCCAAAACAATAGTCGATAACCAATACTTAACCTACATTTGGACTTTTACTATTTATATGATTAAAATCTAAGAAGCTAAATAAGTATTTAATGCACAACCACTTTCTTGAATTACATGCTGCTTTAACAAACATGAAATGGGGGTGTTATGACCATTTAGAAGCAAAATACTTCAAATTTTTTGTTTTACCATAATCAGTTTCATAAGTTTGCAGGTGGGTTTCAATTAAACTGCAGTGTCTTTCACCATATGTTATAGATCTTAGTTTCATGTTTTAGTTTCCAAAGGAACAATATGTTATTAAGCAATGAATACCTGTCAGGAATACCATGACATAGTACGTTGTTTACAGAGGTACAAACAGATTTTGGAAAACCTCCATAGCCTAGAGGTGAGGGATAGGCATCATGACGGATGATTTCCTGATGAACAAGAGCATCTATCTCTTCAGTTGTCATGTCAACCTAAAATATTAAATAAAGAAATTGTGTAGCAACAGTTGAAGACCTTTCCTGTATCTATCGACTATGCCTTTAGCTACAACACTTCCAGGTGAGATTGTATAAATATACTGTAATTAACTTGTGGGGAAAAATGCTAATTAATTATGATTAACACTAACATCCTAAATTGTGCCTTTTTGACAGTCATTTAAGTATATGATGGTGTTATGGACTATTAGGAAATGGGAATTTTAAACTTTAAGATCCTTCAGATCATTTGTGAGTCATTAAATGATATGACCCCTTTTTAGCCTGAAGATTTCAAAAATAAGGTCTTAGGCAGTTCCTTCCTCTTCCTCAGTGGTTAGTACCCTGGGCTAAAAGAAGCACACGAATAAATAATCAAAAGTCTCTTCAGTTTAGATAATAAAGCTTGAAAAGTAGGTGAATCCACACCTTTTTTATCCCAGCAAAACATTACATGGGTTTTGCAGCAATGGTGTGGAAATTATGGATCATCATTTAAAAAACTGAGACCGATACATTTTTTTACAGATTTGGTTTTCACTAATCTTGATTTCTTTCACGCCTAAATAAGTCACTGTGTTTTTAAAAAATATTTTTCTCTTACAAGAAGGTATCTAATTGCTTCCAAACTAAAATAAAACTATAATTGAGTCTTGTGAGCACATGAAGACTATCTACATAAACTCACAAATTGTGAATAAAATTCTAAAACAAAATATTTTATTAAAAATGAATGATTTCTTCAATAATTTTCTTTGTGCTATTTTATATTTAGTTATGTTGCTATAGCAAATTTATGACACAGGTGATACCTCAAGTGATTTCATTATTGGGTCTCACTTCCTAAATTCTGCCCACCTTTTTGGAAACTACAGGCCCATGTTTTCATAGCAGAGTGTTTCAGATTATTTTGAAAGATTATCTTCATATATTATTTCAGATTATCTTACTAAATCTTGTAGTAAGATAGTTGTGCATAATTACACTTCTCTATTACCTATTGTTTTGTGTATCTGGTCTGATATTTTTTTGCAAAGCTAATTCAAGAAAATTGGAGACAAAGGCTGAGGCAGAGCAACATTTTAGGCACACGGAAATAATATGGGGAATAAAAGCAGAAACTACAGGCAGGAGGAAGGGGGCAAAAGTCAAAGCCGGCTGCCATTGATCAACTGGTATTGCCTGATTGAGTCCAAAGTATGTCCAGAATTCTGCTATTTAAAATTGAATTTGGATTTTTAAATGATCTCTTGAATAAACATAATTCAATCTCCTTCCCCCACCCCAAGGTTTTACTTAATTATTAACAAGTTAGATGTGTACAAAAGGAAGAGTTAAAGGGAAAGAAGAAAAAGAGGAGGGTTTGTTGCCCCTTATGCAAGTTCTTCTGAGGCTTGGGGAGACGCCACCTTTAAACTCTTCCCAGCCAGGAGGAGGACATGACGAGCCAGCTGACAAGCCTGACGAAGCCCTTGAATCTGATCTTCATTCTTAACTTCTATGCTGTCTCCCCAGTCGGGCACAATGCCTGTCGTCACATAGTCTGGCTTCTTTATGTGCTTGAGGAAAAAGGATTGAAAACGAAGATCAGAACCCAGCGCACGACAATGGGATCATTTTTTCGGACACAGCCTCCTGCTTCATGGAGTTCTGCCCTTCCTGCCGGAGCACCGACCTCCGAAAACAGCACAACAGACCCTCCAGGCTGCCCCCAGTTCCTTCCCCTGCCCTTTTGAACTTAACATTGCCTGTTAGTGCTGCCTCTGGATGATCTGTTAACCTTACTGTGCTTTGAGCCAAACTGGACTGAAGTAGACTTCTGGTCAAAACAAACAGTAGTTTTCTTTTTTCCCTTCTCCCAATCCCGTTAGAAGCATATTGGCATTGATGAAAAATAGCACCAAGCGTCCAAATTGTCAAACGGCTAATTAAGAGCACTTTCATCTTCTTAACACAAAGATAAAATTTATGCAAAGGATAGTTCACAACACCCTCTCCGAATGAATTTATGTAAAAGGCTGACTGTCAAGCCCCCTGAAGCCCATTACGTATACTCTTTTCTTACACTTTGCAAGTGTACCCAAACTAAGATGGGACTAGAGACAAAACAAAACCGCTTTCTTTTCTTTTCCTTTCTTTTTTTTAAATACATAAAAAATACCTAGAACGTTTTCATCATTTGTCAAAAACTAACAAAATATCCCCCAAAACTCAAAACATTCAACTCAGGACCACCCTTGTAGAACATTCTCTGTCACCTACTTAAATCTATGGGCAGTATTCAGAAAATAAGCACTATCTTACACACAGAGCTTCTCTCAGTCCCAAGGTTTCGCCCAGCTCTTTACAAGCTATTCACGGAAACTGCTCCATGTGCATTGTTGAACAGTATCCAGTCGGCTACACAGCAGTTGGGGACAGGAAGCAGAGAGAGAGAACACTGTTCAGCTGACATCACAGCAACGCTGGAAGGGCCGAGGTTAGGGCTCTGCTCTTTGTGACATGCATCACGCAGGATTTTAGGACCTTCACTTCCTCTCCTGTTCAGATGGGCCTTTCTGATACAGGTAACGCCACTGCTTGGGCTGCTGCAGCTGAGCTCTGGATGAGCACCTCTCTCCTACAGCTCTCCCACCAGTGCCCACAAAAGCTCCCAGTCTCCCCCCCAGACTCTGTGCTCTTAGCTCCACTCTGCTTTGTGACCTGGCCAGGTTACAACTACAGGCAGAAGGGCTATTGGGTTATCACTGAAATTCTAAAACAATACATGCACCTCTCCAGAGATTTCTTTTTCTTTTCTAACTAAGGAAATACCAGGAGCATACTCTGGGCTCTGGTGGCCTGTCTTGTCAGCCCTTGCCACAAAAATGGGCCACTCACCTTCAGCCACTCATAATATACTTAATGTGGGTTCACTGAAAAAAAAAAAAACATAAAAAGGGAAAGCAGGTAATTTTTGTGACAACTCTATCCTTCTTTCAGCTATTCTTGTTCTTCCTAACTGACCCACACACCTCCTTTATATTGCCTTTAAAAAAAGGACAGATTGTCTTTCCACAAAGTTATAATCACTAGAAAATGAGTCAAGAATGTTCTGAGACAACATGTTTTCTTTAATTTAAAGGAGATTCAAAGACAGCAGCATTAACAGCATGGAAAGTATAAGAGCAGGCTTCATGGAAAAAAAAATCTGTACTAGTCTCAAGCAAGCTCTCTTAAATGATTCTAATTTTATGGTCAATTATATTCTCTAAAAAGGTAAAAAAAAACTACACACATGTAGTTTTATCTTCATGTTACAAATTTAATATAGAAAATTTCATGATAGAAATTTTAATTTTAAATAAGCCAAGCAGTTGTAAACTCAGCTCTTTATTTTAAGAAATTAACGTTACAGAACTGCAGGATGTAAAAACTTCTCAAATTACTATTTTAAATCACAAACCAAGTTTAAAAATTATGATTCAAATGGCTTAGAAATCAAAGGTGCAAAAACATTTGATCACTTCTGCAGTTAACCTTTATCTTGGCTGGAAAAAACAGCAGATAATAGGCAATACAGTACCTTAGGGACTGGATGAGCTGAAGAAACCGCAGCCGGCAAAACTATACTGTGTGAAATATCTCTTTGTCTCCGGAAAAAGAAATTTCTTCTTTGTTGACTGCTTGACTGCTTGTGGAAGTAGATATGATTGAGTGGTGGAGACAAAATTCTATGACAATCTAGGAGCAGAAAGACACAGATTTTATGTAAAAAAAAACCCTAATATAGTCCTACATTTTAAGATGTTGCGTTGTTGTCTATTAAATCCTTATTCTAATCCTTTATTGGCTCAAAAAGGAAAAGCCCCAAATAGAAAGGAAAGCAGTGGTATTCTGAGTTCTAGCACAATAGTAGCACAGCATATTTATTAGCTAATACTATGTTTACATAAATGTTTGACAATGGAAAACTCTACTCTAATGGGCAACAAATATATAAAAACATCTGCTGAGCACCAGGTCTGTAAAATGAACAATCTCTGCTGGGGTAGCTTATGCAGAAATGCCCTGGATGACCCTAGATTTAGGGCAATGTTTGGGTGGCTTTTCATTCTTTAAAGCCCTGAAGAATCATGGACAAATTGCCAGCTGCACTTTTTGCCCTCGACCAGATTACTACTCTGTGTTAAGTTCACGTGCAGCGAGGCATCATACTGAAATTCACTGTGATGAATGCTCAAGGCAGATAAAGACCAGACAGCAAAAGTGTAGGGTGCAACCCTGAAAGAAAATGAACACAGGGTCCTAAAACACCCACACCAGGAATCTAGAAACATTATCGATCAAAATGTTAAATGCACGTATCCTTTGACTCAGCAATTCATCTCCTCGGACTTTATCTTGCAGATATTATGCAATGATGGATATATGAAGATGAACTTATTGTGGCATTGTTTGTGGCAGAAAAAAATGGGAAATAACCCAGATGTCCATCAGTAGGGGACTGGTCAACTATATTATGGTATATCTACACAACAGAAAACTATGGAGCTCTTCAAGAGAATAAGCTCAATCATCTCTAAGTATTAATACGGAAAGAGGTCTCAGTACATTGTTAAAAAAGTAGCAAATGCTGAACAATATGCATAAAAAGCCCATTAATGTAAAAAGAGCTTATAAACGTATATAAGCTCACATGCCCATAACATTTCTGAAAATTAATATTCATCAATAGTGGTTATTTCTGGGGCATGTGATTGGAACTCGGGGTGGGGAGGAAGCCTTTCTGAGTCACTTTATTTTCTTCCATACTGTTAGATTTTTTTAAAACCATCCACTTGCATTACTTTTAAAATTAAAACAGTAGTTTAAAAAAATCCCCAACATGTCATAATTGCACGTCAGGGGTCAGCAAACTACAGTCCAAAGGTTAAGTCTGGTCTGTTTTCATACAGCCCATGATCTAAAAATGATTTTGTATGTTTGTAAATGCTTGAGGAAAAAAAAATCAAAAGAAAAATAGTATTTTGTAACATATCAAATTCAAATTTCGGTGCTCCTAAATAAAGACTTATTGGAACATAGTTACCCTCATTTCCTTACAATTGTTTATGGCCGCTTTTGAGCTACTGTGGCAGAGTTGAGTACTTGCGCCAGATTTGGCCGTTTACAGAAGTTTGCCAGCTCCTGATCTGGAGTACTGGTTCCTAAGAGGGGGTACCCAGACCAGCAGCATTAGCATCACATGGGAAAAAGATGCAAATTCTTGGGCTCCTCCTCAGGATACTGATTCAAAACTCTGGGATGATGCCAGGAATCTGTGCTTTAACAAGCCCTCAGGGTTTGAGAATTATTGGCCTAGAGTAAACTTTCAGCTGTGAAACATAATGGAAACAAGAATTGCAGGTGAGTATTGGTCCCAAAACTCAAGCTCTCCAAGTGA
This sequence comes from Rhinolophus sinicus, assembly GCF_057876585.1. Classification (NCBI taxonomy): domain Eukaryota; kingdom Metazoa; phylum Chordata; class Mammalia; order Chiroptera; family Rhinolophidae; genus Rhinolophus; species Rhinolophus sinicus. Next base: position 160,907,114 of record NC_142517.1, on the reverse strand, counting down.
ATGGGAGACAGGCACTGAGCAAACAAACCACAATGGTCAGTGATTCAATGTGAAACTTCCCCAGGGTCAGGCTGTAAGTGCCAAAGCTGAGGGAAGGCAGGTCGAGTTGCTCCCAACAAACTATATTACTTCTCTCACCCTCATGAGAAAAAATGAGCTAACACACATGGAAACAGCCAGAAAGGCATCATAAAACTATCAAAAATGATTACTATTAAGTTATTTTTTCCAATGTGCTTATGGGTTGACCTAATCCATCCACTTTCTCAAGACAAGCTCCCTTGGCTGACCAAACACATGGTTCCATGAGAAGCAGGCTGGGCAGTCTGTGGATATAGAATGGAAAATCTGGGTCCCAGCTAAAGCAAAGACTCACATGAAACCCAGTTACGACTCTGGGTCCCATAACCGCATCTGTAGGTCGGACCAAAGACATGCTCAAGTGTTTCCCTTGTGAAGAAAGTATGTATTGTGATGACTATTAATAATGACAACACTAATAGAAATAGTAACAGTAATAGTGGTTCACATTTAATGGCCCCAGAGAGCGAGGTGCCCTTACGTACATTATCTCTCACCCACTCTGTCAGGTAGGCAGGCAGCTGTTGACGTCACTATTTTATGGGTGAGGAACTACGGTCACACCTCTGGTGATAGACCAATGGCTGGCCCTGCCTCAAGGCTTCTGAGTCCAAGTCCAGGGCTGTGTCTTCCCCTTCAACTCCTCTCAGCCGTGGGCAGGGCTCTAGGAGCTAGCATGCTTTGCTTTAAATGTGTTTTTTCAGGGGATGGATTTTGAGGAGAGTGTTTTTTGTTTGTTTGTTTTTTTAATCATGAAAAAAAATATCATTTAGAATGAAGGTACTTTTCATGAACATTCTTAGAACTGATCTAATTGGGAGGCGTTGTGGTAGTGAAAACAGCGTGAGCTTTGAAGTGAGACTGAGTCACCCAAACCGGGAACCCTGCTTTCTTCACCACTGCGTGGGAATAGCAGTGCTTTCTTCACCGCTGGGCTGTTGTGAGCATTGGCTGAGATAACACAGGTACCATGCTTCCCTGACAATAAGACCTCACTGGAAAACAAGCCCTAGCATGGTTTTTCAGGATGACATCCCCTGAACATAAGCCCTCATGCGTCTTTTGGAGCAAAAACTAATATAAGACCTGGTCCTATTTTCAGGGAAACACGGTATGTAAACCATCTTTAAAAAGTAGGTGCTCCACTCCATGACTATTAATTTCTTTTCCTTTCCCTTCTCTCCGACATGTTTTCCTGTGGGCCTCTACACTTAGGTTTCTTTTATTCAACAACTACTTACTGAGCTCCTCCTATGTGCCACGCTCTGGTCGCAGGGGGAGCAAGGGGACAAAGTCCTTGCTTTCATGGAGCTTATATTCTGTGGTGGGACACAGACAAGCAGCAAACCGACACCTTAGATTATATCAGATGGTGATATGTGTGACGAAAAAGCATCATTCAGCAGCATCTGATTGTCATGCTGCATCCCAGGTAATGGGATGACGTAGACTCCGATCAATTTTAGGACTCACGAAAATTATTTTCAATGTGGCTGATAACACACAAGAGAGATCATCTTTATCAGTATTATCAAGTTCAAGTACACAGTCATTATCTGGGGAATCTTTTCTATGTACTCAAACTTGAAGCATGAAGTCATCGGGCCTCTACTAGGATATCTGGATGAGGCTTTTGGGACATTCACTTCTAGGATGAACTGTGTTGCCGTGTACCCATCCTGCCAAATGATGGGCTCACCGCCAAAAAGAGGCAGGCACACCCCACATGACTTAAACATTGGGAACACAGCCTGAACATACCCAATCTGTTGACAATTATGGTTCAGCAGTACACTCAGCAATTCCACTTTCATAAGATACTTTTTTATTCTAAGCAAAATCTTTTCTTTCAATCTGATAACAGATACCCTATAAATGTTGTTACAAGGTAACAGGACGATAAGGTACGATATTGTGTTTATTTCACTAACTATTCATTACCAACCAGAAAAAAAAAACACATCAGTGTTTTCACAGGTGAAATGAAGATATGGGCTTAAGTCAGTATGTGCCTTTTGAAGATAATGGTCCTCCAATGAACATAGCCAAAAAAAAAAAAAAAGAGGCGGGGTGGACAGGATCCTCAACTTTATCAGTCACATTGTAATTAGTAAATAGTAATCAAGAAATTTTCTAAACACACAGTGAGCAAATTAAAATCCCCAGTCCCAATGATACTCAAGGTCGCAGGAAAACCAAACTACAGTATTTGCTAGAGATCATTCTAGAAAAGGTTTGTTGCATTTTCTCTATATTTCCTTTTTTCATAAAAGTACGGCTTTGTACACCTAAAACTAATAGTGTTATGTATCAATTATATCTCAATTTAAAAAAATAAATAAATGAAATCATTGCTGATACTTTCTCATAATACATCTAATTTCCGACTTGCTACCTTCAACATTATAGCTAATTTGATGCACAACGTATGTCCATCATCAGAGGCAGGGACCCAGCCAGGTTTCCATCGGCCACAGGACTGGTCTCTGTCTTCTGGGCACCATCATTCACTCTGATCTACAGCACACTCTTTTTTCGGGAGCTATTTACCGAAAGCTATTTTCCGGAAACAAGGTTTAGGTGTGTACTAGTTATGGCAAGGGGCAAGTTGAGGAGACGGTGGTAGTTAACCATCAGAAACCTCAGGAGAGTAGGAGAGCCCCAGATCTGCCAGGAGCTGCTCTGGACTTAGTATTTGATCTTAAAAGACACGATCAGAGTGACTGTTGTTATTGCCGATTACGTAACAGAAACTCTGTAGGGTTTCCTTAGGCAGTAAATCTATACGTTATTTGTTACGAACCCTAGAATATTTACTGTTATCAAAGGTAATAATAAGAATTATTTTCAGTGTCACAAAAATTCTATCAGCGCCTAGTTTGAGCTGAACGTTGAAAATTATAGGCAACTGCTTCTTGCACTCCACAGAGGAGCACACTATGTGGTCTGAGTGTCTTTTGAAATTGCTCTATGTCCTCTGAATTCTGCAGCACACTTTTCCTATTTAAAATTTGTATTTGCGATAAAATCTAGGTTATGGTTTTAAATATTTTAATATTTGGTAATAACATCAATTTTTAAAAGCTGCATTCTATTTTCCTTTACAGATTAGGTCTGAAAGGTGGGATTCTAGAATTCAAGTCTGACGGAGGGAGGAATGCATTATGTTGCTGCACAAACATGCCCTATATTTCCTGGCCTCTTACTCAGGGTTCATTTTAATTGTTATCTGCTCATGCATTGTATACCACATAATGAAATGCTTCCATTTCACCCACTGAGCCCTGGGTTTTTATGTGCACCTCTACCAATGACCCTTAATTAAGCCGATTTTACCCTTGAAAATGCGAGGTGTTTTTTTTTTGTTTGTTTTGTTTTGTTTTTTGGTCAACAAGTATTTTTAAGGGAGAAGTCTGAATGAACTTTCAAAGAGACATTTAAAATACTATTTTAAGCAGTTGTAAAACTGAACAAAGTATTTGTACTCAAGTGTGGGCTACCAACACCTCTATTTTTCATTGTAAGTTTCCAGGGAAGCACTCTCACCCTGCAGCATGCCATCAACCCTCAGTTATGTTACATTTCAGAGGTATCAAATACCCGGGTAGAAAACAACACAAGAAAGTAGCCTGTACTACTTTACATTTGCCAACAATGTCAACCAGAGATAATATGTAATTTAAAAGACACCCTGTAAAATGTCTTACTGAATATATTTTTTCATAATAATCCACAAATGCCAAAGTCTAGCAACAAAACTATTATTTATAGCATATCAACATCTAATTGATTTTACAAATGGAGGCAATTATTTTGGATGAAGGGAGGAATGCCTGCCAGATTTAAATGATTTATGATTACTAAGAGAGAAAACAACAATGTTTTGCTAACTCATTTTCAAAAAAGGCTCTTACACTCATTGATAATTTAAATTTTAAACCAAATGATTTGCTTAAATGATACATTAACTTAAAAAAAAAAAGCAACTTACTTTGTGACAGCAAACTGACATATTTTTAACTGTTTAGAAATATAGCTTCCTACAGTTGGCTCAGAAGGGACTGTACCATAGAAATACATTTTCAAGGTGCAGATTTAGAACCACAGAAAGATGACACTTCATGAGCTCCAACCAATGACCCAGATTAGGAGCTCAGGCTCTTACAGCTCCGTGTGATTCAAGTCCCAAAGAGAACAGTGCAAATGCATCCAGGCCTCATATTTCTTGACTAAAACATTGTCTGCTTGATAGGTTTGATAACTCGCACAAATGTTGCAACAGGAAAATTAAATAGTCTGCATCACTCAATATTACTCTCATTGATTTTTTATAATCTAGTACTAAGATACATACTTCAAAAGTAAATGAGAAGGATTGAAGGTTCCTTCCCATTTCCCTGAGACTATAAAGCAGAAGAGAAGCTCCCATTTCACAAAATAACCTGTGCATTTGTTGAAGGAAAACACACACACACACACACACACACACACACACACACACACACACTCACACACACTCGCACAGCTAGGGGAATGCCCCAGGCTGAAGCAGATACTGATTGGGCAAAGCTAAAGGACAAGGGCCCTTGAAACTAAACAAAAGCAAATTCATTCTGTTGACAGATGCTGATTACATCAAAGCAACAAGGAACTCCCCCAACTCCAATTTTCTTTTACAACAATTAATATTTCTCTACAATCTAACAAGAAGGACAAAGTGAGTTTTTAAAACAATCACAATAAACATTATTAAACTTGTTTTTTAAAAGTTTCAATTCAGTTGGAAGACTATTCTGGTGTGTTTTTAGCTACGGGCTTCTCCAAACAGTGGTTTATTCATTCCCATGGACATGTCTGGGGAGTCAAGCTGGCCAAGCCATCAGCCCCTTCCTTCCAGGGGTTAACTACTCTGGCTGCCAAATAAAATACAGAGCGAGCCATGTAATTATGGAGACAGTCAAAGGGCAGGCTCTATTTTGAAATCTATTTGCACAGACAAGGTCTTCCAATTGAGCTTACAGGAAACAAGCTGGTAAAGAGCCTCCTTTTCCCCAGATGCTTTCCACACTTTTTCTCCAATTCAGGAAATCATGGATACGGACACCATACACCATTACTTCCTGGATTTCAAGCTAAGATGCCATTACAAGAAGAGTGGATCTGTTTCACAAACCTGTAAAAAAACATTTTTGTTCCCTAATTAACAGCATTTGGCAACAGCCTCTGAATGATAAAGCTACAGTGTTTATTAAACAACATTTATAAAGGGGATGCAGGCCCAGTTGTCATGTAGGTGTTAGAAAACAGATCATTTTTTTTAATGCTCCAAATAAAGCCCATAGTTGAGAGTCTAAAGCATAATGGCATAAATATTTATCTGAAATGAAGATTCTACTTGACATCCAACAGTGTTATCCCTGAAATTATTTATAGCTAAGACTGCTAAAACAGTAACAAAGAGGCCACAGAAATCAAAAAGAAATTTGTAAAATATTTTAAGTGACAAAAAAAAAAATCACAAGTCACTTTTCTGTTGAAGCATCAAAAATGGTCCTACATGCTTAAAACTCTAACTTTGCAGTATCTACAAGACTGCCTCATTCTCATATTAAAATAGGATTGGGCCACTGCTACTGATAAAACTAAGTAGTCAAATGAGGGTGAGATAGTCTTCACCTGTGGATGTCAGAACTCATCATCGAGCTGTACAGTACAGCCTGGGTGCCCTGGTTCTAGAGAAGATGAGCTGGAAAGTCAGCCATAGTTAGAGTACTTCTGGGGAGAGGAAAGGCGGTGGCCCGAGGGCACTCTCTTCCAATAATAACAACATTCAAGAATGATGCCCAGGTCATGGCAAAACATGACCTTCCCCGAGGCTCCATCAGGAAGTTGGCTCCATGCTACATCCCTCCTCCTTTTAAAAAAATTTATCAATAGCAACTGATAAGAGTAGAACATCAATAACAACTTCAGAAAGAGTTTAGGAAAATAATGTTGCTTCTTTACTAAAGCTAATTGGATAATATGTGATGATTAATTAATGTACAACACCAGCATCCGGGGCTCTATGATTTAAACAAAAAGCAGTCCCCTCTTCTTGGGAGACAAAAACGCCCTAACCTACTCTAGAAACACAGGTAATAAACATATCTCTACTTAATAAACTCATGTTTGTGGGTCTAGAAAGAAATTCCTTTCCGCTGGCCCAACCACAGCTCCAGGAGGGGTGTCAATAATTACAGTAGGAACTCAAAGTCTAAAACTAAAAGCAGATCATTTGGTGAGTAAGTGGAAATTACATAGAAATGATTATTTTGTAAAAGGAAATAGGGCTATTGTGTGATATTTCTCCATTTAAGATAAAAAAAACGTTTACTTCAAAATTTTAATCTAAGTTCATCTTTATAATCATAAAATATTGAGTCACACTGAAATAGTATATGCTTAGAAAATCCCATTGTCTTTCAGCTAAAGTTTAGAGAAAAGCAGCTTTTTAGCACTTCAACAATACATATACTCAGGCAACTTCTTGGACAAAGAAATACTGTATTCTCTTAGGGGAAATAAAGGAGCTGTTTATTAGGGCTGTGGTTAAAATGTAATAATTCATTCTAGTTGAGCCCTGTGAAAAATGTCATCAAAATATCATTTTCATTGCCAGATTTTCTGGATGCCGTGATATCATTTAAATACAAAATAAAAGACAAGCTCTGACCAGAGTAGAAGTACACCACCAAAATGGACCGAAAGCAAACGTTGTTCCATCAAAGTAGCAAACAAGAATTGCACACAATCCTGATACCCAGAGAATGCACACTTCTGGGTTAGCACAGAACATCTGGCAAACTTCAACTTCCCAAAGTCTCTCAAAAAAAAAAAAAAAAAAAAAAAAAAATTTCTGTTACCTCACACACTCTGGTTAAAGAAGAGGAAAATAGACACATTTTATATTCAAGCACACAAGCAAGAAATCACACATGGAGAGTTCAATTTTAGAGACAGTCTATATAAAAATACAAGTTTAAAAAATTGACATAGGAAAAAAGTCCTTCCTTAATTATTTTTTTTAAAAGACTATTCATAAATACTATTTTCATGTAAAATACTACTCAAAATATTAGTAATTTGGACAAAAATATCCAGTGATAGATGTTGGGACTTATAGTTTATTATCAAAGTAACAGCTTAATATGAATATTTTTCAATTGTATTAAAGCACTTGAAGAGTGTAATTTTAGTCTTCCTGGTACCATAGTGTCAACTGAATTCTATATGCAACATGCTGTAGTTATATTGTTGGATGCATTTCTTTTTCTCCTTTTTCCCTCTCTTTTTAGGAGCCATTTAAAGTTATTTATGCAAACAATTGGTATAAAATAGCTCAGAGCTTTGACCAAACTGCAGTATCAATGCTAAAAACAAAATCTACATCTTAATATTTTCTTGAGAATGTTTTCACTGTACAACTCCAAGTGAAGGCATGAAATAAAAGAACATACTTGAATATAAATCCTACAGTGGTTATGTTGACAATTGTGGGAGTTTTTCTTTGCCCTGTAACCAGGTGAGAGGAGTGGTAGGTAGGTAGGTAGGTCCGTTATCACAACCTAAAATGAGAAAGCTGAAGCTCCAAATACTGAAAACTACAGTATTTCTAAGCTTCTGCAGTTGAGATTACATAGGTTAAAGACAATAGAAGCTGAGATCATGCATCAAGGAGTTATTTTTACAAGAAAAATAAAGAGGAAATACACAGTAGCTTCTTTAGTAAAAGCAAAAAATTCCAAATGATCTGAAGGTAGCTTTTTGGACTGATGTAGTTCATGTTGCCACAAATAATTTTATATTCAAATCAACTGTGTAGACTTAGTTAACCATGTGAATAAATAATCACCCCAAAGCTTTAAATGCATTAATGCAAAAAGTGCAATGTATTACAATGGCACAGGCTGAAAAGCAGAGTCCCATAGAGGCCTGTTTACAAACTGCCCCTTGCCTTTCTTTTTTTCAGATATGGATGCTCAACCATAAAACTATGATTTTTTTGTACTAAAGATTAAAAATTAAAACCACCACCATTGCTAACAAAACATGTACTCTTTATAAGGCAGGCTGCCTCTCATGATCTGAAAACACAATATTATTTGAAAACTTTAATTCACAAAGATTATTGACACTTGGTGGAATGACAAATTTATCATCTCATTTTTAGATTAAAGTCTTCAACAAAACCACGATACTGAAATAGTTGATGTGTACAATATTTGGAAACATGTTTATTATCTACTGTGTAGATACTGTGAGGTGTATTTAACATTTTTTGAACTATACTTCTACCAGGGTGTTACAAACAACAACAAACAACAACAACAAAACAACCTCCAAATGCCTACATAAAACATAGCTAATTTGGAGGTAAAAGGAAGGAAGTAGTGTGGAATTTACAACACGTTATATTTTGTTTGTGAGTGCACCATTGGATTTTCCTCTAAAAAAAAGGTGCCTATGGAATTATATTTACTTGAGTTCTTATTTAAATTGGTTTTCCTTCTCTGAGCACTAGTTGGTTTACTCGGACAAGTTAGTTATGCTCTCTGAGCCTTAGTTTCCTCATCAGTTAACAGGAATACCTGTTAACAGGATTGCTATGATAATTGTGTGACATGAGGTATGCAAAGTGGCACAAGGTAAGCACTCGATAATTGGTCATTATGATCACTGGTTACCTGATTGTGGGAGAAGGTCACTCTAAAATGTACTAATCAGTAGTAGAAACCAGCTTGAATTTCAAACTGTGCTTTGGATAATTCACAAAGTAAATACTTCACCAAGTATTCATGAGATCCTCCATTAGGTCCCAGAGCTGCTACTTAGAAATCACGCTATCCCAAGCACTGGCCTCTCCTACCTTCATCACAGGACCATCTAACTATTAAATGAGACTGCAGATGTAGACATACTTTACAAACTAGACAGCACCTCACGATTGTAGTGTAGAGAGAAGGCTTTAACTCAGGAGGAAGAATTATGCGCAGCCTAGCTGACATTTTTCTGAGAGCTCTCGGTGGGGCCTTGCTGGAATACTGACCATGAAGTCTAAGGAAAATCTCTTCTTCCACTCAAAGGCAAGGGACCCCAGCTTTTCTCACAAATCATACCCTTCCAAACACATTAGTATTTAGAATAGTTTTTATATTTGTACAAAGGGTGGGATAGGAGAAATCATGTTACAGTGAAGACATTTCCTATAATGCTCACTATCACAAACAATTTTAAGTTAGAGAAGAATGCTGCTATTTTTCTTTATGTTACTAAATAGTGTTTAGTCAGTGTTGTGCTTCTCCATAAATGGTTTTGTTGTCCTTGGTAACCTTAAAGTTTGTAAGAATTTAAACATATCTGTCTTGTGTGCACAAAGTAAATAGAAATATTCTAGTGCTCACCAAACCTTATTGTTTAAATGCACCAAGAAGTCTTTTTTGCATAAAAATTCCTGTTTATTAAACAGTGATACAGGAAGAACTTATTTACATTTCAAGCACTACCAACATACATCATTTATGACAAAAAAGGCAAGCACTCCATAAGAAATGCTCAATCACTGTCAATCACAAACACTAAAATATACATAAACCAAAGCAAGCCGTGTGAACTGTATTAAATTCAGCTAAACACAGAATTACCAACAGAACAAACAAAAAAACAAATAATTATCAGTGACTCACAGACCTATTTACACAGTACACAAAATAACTTGAAAAGGTGTAACCATGGAAACCTGATAACCCAAATTCAGTGCCTTTAAATTTTGCATTTATTTAAACACTGTGTAAATGATGTCTTTACAAAATTTAAATATTTCAAAAGCAGTCAAATCTTATCTTTGTTATCTGATCATTGATCAAAATAGTTTCAACTATAAATTAACTGTCTTTAAAATCATTCAGGGACCAATTTAATGAAACCGTGATAAAAATGTCAAACAAGTTTTTCTAATTTTTCAGCAAACTGTTAATTTCGCAACCACTGATTAACAATTGAAAAACTCAACTATATCCAATAAATTCCATAATAGTCAAATAATATTAAAACATGCTTTGACATAAAGACTTTTCTTAAACTCACACTGTTGCATGCAATCACCCCCACTTCCTCTAATTAACTACGAGAGCTATTAGCTATTTCAGTTTATAGGTGATTTTCACTGACAATTACCATTTGAATAGTTTAATATTTAATGCTATAGTCAGTCCTGATGTCTTATATTTTATTTCATAAGCAACATGAGCAAAACATTATTTTGCAGTTCACTGGCTCCCAACTTGAGATGTAATGTTCAGTGTGTATTTCATTATGTAGATGAGCAATGGATGTTGTTTGACATGATTTAAATGGGTCAACAGTATTTTCCTAGTCACATTAATCATTCAGACAGCTAAAATGAAAAAAAAAAAAAGGCCTTGAAAACTAAAACTAGAGAATCTATTCACACAAATGACACTCACCATTGCCGGGTTATCTAGGATGTGGTTAAGGAGAAGGAAGAGTTGCAGACTTTGAACACATGTTTCATTATTTATTCAGAAACCACTTCAAGACCCTAGCTCCATTTTCAGAATCCAAGTGAACACCCACAGGGACAGATTTCTGAACTACCAAACTGTAATATTTTTAAAAAGCATTAGATGGAAATCTATAAAAATTTTTCATTCGAGAAGAAAGAATAAAACTTGAGGAGCCCAGCTCCAAATGAGACTGGACCGCAAGGGTAGGGTCAGACGTAAGGTATGGTCTCTATAAAAACATACAGCAGCAAAAATGAGGACAGAGCCCTCCCTCTGGACAACCATCCTGTCTTGCCTGCTGATGGCTCCTAACATGAAGAAGCCACGGGGAACTATTACAGAAAAAGCAGGGCCCGCCTTTAGAAATAGCTGCAGGTCACTTGGATCCAGCCCTGAGTCAAAGAATCTGATGAGGAACATGGAAAGCAACATATGTGAACTCACAAACAGCAACTCCACAGTGTCCTTTTCCTTTCATCATCATGACTGACTTTACATTAGATTAAGGGGGGACTTGGTGTACCCGGCCAGTCAACGTGCCAGAATACTATTCTGGTGAACCTCCTATCACTTTGTTCCATTTGAACTAGGTGCTTTCTAGTAACAAGCATGGAAATGACAACATCGCTTCCCTCCCAACAGAAGCTCTTTCGTGGGTCTTTGGCCGCTGTGAAAAAGACAGTGTCTAGCATTAACTTTTTCATTCTGAACCCACTTCTCAAAGGTCATCCTCTCAAGTGGATGTGCTCTGCCTTCTCCTGAAACCACACAGAATGAGCCAGTGTCCACAAGAAACTCATGGTTTGTTTTCCTGATTATGAAAACGGCAAACGCGTGGTATTATTTTTTTAGCAATACTGAACAAGCAGAAACAGTAAAAAGTAAAAAAAAAAGTAAAAATCTCCCTTAAATGATCACTGTTGACATTGAGCACATACACTTTAGAACATTTCTCTATGTATCCACTAATATATTTTTGTAGTATATTAATTTATCATATTTACACATATTCTGTCTATACATGTAGTTTTATTAAACTGTTATTTTGAAAGCAATCAATCTCTGCAATCTGTGGAAGACATCTGTCTCTAACAAAAAATACAGATCTACATGATCCTTTTTAGGCCTCTTGGGTTGTTTTAGTGGTTTCATGGTATTCCTTGACATGGATGGGTCACACAGCACTTTATTTAACCAATGATGAGCACTTATGTGTGTTCTTTTTAAATTTTTCTTCCTCTTGCATAACTTACTTTTTACAAATACAGTTGCACATGTGACCAATTATTCTTTTTATTTTAAATTCTTAGAAGTAGAATTCTTGGGTTAAGAAATGTGCAAAACTTTGACATACGTTATTTGCAAAGCTGCTCTCCCCAAAAATAGCAGTTTATAATCCCAGTGGTGCCTATTTCTATACACCTTCACCAATATTATTAATGTTTAAATCTTTGTCAGGCTGATAAATGAAAAATGGTAACTCACTTTTACTTATTTTTCTTCGGATACTAGAGGTTGAAGATTTTTCCCTTTGTTTATTTATATATTTATACTTTTGTGAAATCTCCATTTAGGTCCATTTAGGGTTGTTTTTTACTTGACTTATTCTTAAGAGTGCTCTGTGATTTTGTGTACCATACTGTTTCAAACATTATTTTCAGTTTTCCATTTGCATTTCAACCGTATTTAAAGTGTTTTTGACCACACAATTGTGTTTATACTGTGGAGTTTATGGATTAATCTAGGGAGACTATGACTCTTTAAAATATTTAGTTGTCTTATTTAAGACAAGAGATATTTTCACCTTTACTGCAGTATTCCTAATATCCCTCAGTAGGGATTTAATGTTTTCTTCATACAGGTCCTGTACATTTCTCATTATTTGTTTACTCCTAGGTATTTTATATTCTTGTTTGTTACTATAAATGGAATTTTTTCAATTATATTTTCTGCCCAAATATAGGACAGTAGTACTAAACTTTTCTTTAAAAAAACTTAAGTTTTCAAAATTGAAGTATAATATTCTAGTGTCATATTTTTATACTCCTTAATATATAAAAAAATCAAGCATATATACAAACGCACACTTTTTCCACTGGAAAGAAGTGACAGGGACTAACGGGTTAACTAGACTTTCTTTTCCATTGCTGCCAATTCACCCCTCTCTTACCTTGTCTGTCCCCCAACTACTACCTTCCGTCTTCCCAAATATGAAGTGCTGGGCTGGGTGGGCTAACAGGTGCTAAAGTGTCAGTAAATTCAAGTTACTAAAAAACAAAGGATAGAGTTTTTTTGAAAGGGTTTGATACTCAAAATATTTCCAAACCCCACCACCACCCAAAAAACCCCAATGACCTAATCATTGGGAGCGGGGGATGAATTAGAACTTTTTTAGACTTATGACTCTACAGTTATTTATCTAATTTTACAGCTTAGTCTTGTTTTTGTTTTGAAGTATGTGTTTAGTTTGGGTTGAGGCATCCATAAATCTTTTCAGTCCTGTCTTGACTCAGCCCTTATGTAACTGTAACTGTCCCTACAGGCACACGAGTGCCTGGATACATTGAGCAAACAGCACAATTAATTACAAAACTTCCTATAGCCTTATCACAGTGAAAGAGAACTTTAAATAAAAATAAATTTAAAACTCATCTGCCAGTCTGCTGGACAAGGTCTCTGTATAACTCTAGTTCTTAGAATCCTCTTATACTTAGTTTGACTTTGCCCTGGGAAGAGCAATCATTAGTCTTCAAGTTGCAGATGTGGGGAGAGGGGTATCCTCCCTCTATTGCTCCTCTAGAGCAAATGCTCTCCTGATGTATTTCTCTCCATCAGGTTCAGAATATTACTTCCAACTCTACCTATAACTTTAGAAAACCATTATACTATACAGTTGACAGGAAAAAAACAACACTAGTTTTTTTTGCAATAAAAATATCTGACCCACAGGTAATAGTTGGAAGTTCATTAAACTCTAAATGTTCAATAATAAAACATTTAAAAAGTATTTGATCCAAGACTAAAAACATTTATTTTTCCTAAAGAATAAAAAAGTATAGGAAATGGGAGGGTTATTTTAAATCCGGGATGCTGTTTATACATGGAGAAAACAAAGCATTTAAAATGAGTACTGACCTACTGTTGCTCCTGGGCTGTAAGTTAGGGCCAGCCCAGGATTAGGGCTTCTTGAGGGTGGAACCACAGTTATTCACACATTTCTCATTTGTGGTTCACAGTCACACTGCTTGGGGGTAATCCTGGGGCTTACTCCCAGGATTTTAGCTGCTCATTTACTATACAAGTCACACTCCTAAACGTACGCTGGAGTACAAGGCCAGACATTTCATTGTTCCTGCGTGTAGTGGGATGCCAGGTGCCGGCCAGGATCTAAAACGTGTTTTGGGCTTGGCTATCGTGATGATGCACAGAGAGGCAGAAAGTCTTCACGGAAGATCAGCGCTGGAAGTGTTAAAGAAGCACTGTGGAGTGAGGGAAGTTCTATTTCTACCTTTGCGTTACAGAACCTGAGGCAGCAAGTAGATTTCTGCACAATGGTATGGAGCCCCACCCCAGGCAGGTATTTGGGGGATAATATACGAATAAGATAGGAAGCCTATCAATCCGTAAAGGAGGTTGCAGTGGACTGACATAGACAGAATTTGTAACTATGTTCACCATGACCAAATCCACCCTGCTCTCAACTCCGTGGACATGACTAGATGACGCTGACGTGCTGAGTAATCTGAAAGATGGGCAATATTTGGGTTTGGTGATTGCTAACTCCGACCTCATAAATATTATGTAACTCTAGTCTTTTTGCCTCTAGCCACACAGCCTGACTGCAATTTTCAGCCACAAGTGGCAAACTGACATTGAGAATTTATGAGCTCTGCTGTATTAGTAATGCACATTTCCTTTTGAATTATTCTAGCCTGTAGCCTGAAGCAGATTATAATTATCATTCTTTTTGCCACACAAGTCTGAAGATCTACAAGAGGTTCATAAAGGTACATTAATATGTTTCAATGTTTTGGGTAGGTTGGTAAATAAAAGCCCATATATGACAAATGAAAAGCAGATGAATTTTTCATATCGGTGGAATTTTTAAACTATTTCAGCTAATTAAAATTTGGTCCCAGTCACAGTGTATCCATAGAAAATGATTCCCTATCGCATTAGATATGCTTTTCACTTTAACAACAAAAAAAACAAATGCATACTGTACAGTGTGCTTGAAACAGAGTTCTCAGGTAGGTAATCTATATTATGAATAAAGTTAGTTCTACACAAAGATAAATATGTGGTCTTAGCTGTTTGGAAAGCATTTTCTTACATAAACAATGTGGCTAAGTTCTCAGGCCACCCCATTTGCCCATAAGGTAACTGAAATACTACATATTTGCAATGAAAACAAAAAGCTAGTGAACAGTTCAGCTGCAAGCACCTAGTATGCTAGCTGCATGATGGGTTTACTGAGCTAGCCTGGGAATGTTGCTATTTACAATATGGTTTCTAAAGGAAAGGGTGTCCCACATTGTTGGGCAATCAGGGAAAGAGAAAAGTCCACCCTCCTGCCTCCTACCTCCCATTCCTAGCCTCTTTTTCTCAAGCCCCAACTGGAAAGCAGATGGAAGCTGAGTGACTCTGAGAACGCCAGGGAAGAAAGAAGGCTAAGACTCATCCCTTCCCAGAAAGCCTGTACCAGCCCCAGAGCCAGGATTTTCAACTTTTTCCAACTTTTACAGCAAGTGAAAAGAATGAAGTCTGTTTTGAAGTTCAAGCAATCCGTCTTACCTAGTCCTTAGCACCAGAGTGAACGTCTCAAGCCCCAGTACAGCCACTCGGAGAGGAAACATGGTGGCTCTGGACATTTATTATCACTCTATCCAGACTTCACCAACATGGGCACGAGGTCTGGTTAACAATTGCTCATGACTTACATAGAGCCAGTGAAACTGGACTGCCTAGCTTCAGTTCCGGCTCTAAGATTGACTAGCTGTCAACCTTTAGCAAGTTATTTAATTTTTATTTAGTTTTTTCATTTGTTAAAAAATGGGGAAATAAAATTTTGTAAGGATTAAATAAGTTCATATGTATTAAGTCTAATTAGCATGGCACCTGGTATATAGTGATCAATAAGTTGAGCTTTCACTCAGTATAGGTTTCATGTCACTATGAATGACAGAGGTACAAAAATGCTCTTTCCTTTTCTAAAATGATACTACTTTTTTTTCCTGGCATCCAGAGTAGTAGTTATACAGGAAGTTAATTTAGCAAGTAGACATTAATGCCCATAAAGGGTTTATGTGCCTCTGAAATACTCCTTCTCTCTCTCTCCAAATAAAACCCAGACTTCTTATGGATAATAGACAACAGTAAACTTATCTTATCTATGTCATTTTTACTAATAATATTTTAAAAGAAAGCATTTTAAAAGTCAATACTAGTATAGGGAGGATGTGGTGCCATGAGAACACTCATGTGCCACCACTGGAGAGTGTTGATTGGTACAATCACTTTGGAAAACTGTCAGTATGAAGTCACTAGTTCACTCCTAGGTCTATGCATAATAGAGCTGCATACAGACGTACACCAACACACACACACACACACACACACACACACACACACACACACACACACACAAGAATGTTTATAATAGAAAAAAATGTGGAAATAACCCAAATATCCATCACAATAGAATGAACAAATTATGACAAATTCATAAAACAGAAAACTACACAGCAACCAAAATGAATGAAATACAGCGACAAAAAACAATATGGATGGGGTTTTCAAATATAGTATCAAGTCAAAGAAGCCAGCCACAAAAAAAAGAGTACTTACTATATTATTCTATTTCTACAAAGTTCAAAACACGCAAAATGGAATCACACTGTTTAGGAATCTATACATGGGGTAAAACTAAAAACGAAAACAAAGGAAGTGAATACTATTTAAGTGAAGATTGTGATTACCTAGGAGACGGAAGAGATTTGGACTGCGAAAGGCATGTGGAGTTCTTCTGAAGTGCAAGCAATGTTCTGGTTTTTTTAAAAAAAAACTGGCATGGTAATTATATAGGTGTGTGCTATAATGACTCATTAAATTGTACATTTATTTTATACATGTTTCTCTCTATATATTTCACAATAAAGTGCTAGAAGGAAGGGAGGGAAGAAGGCAGAAGAAAAGAAAGGAAGGAAGGAAGGGAGGGATGGAGGAAGGTAGAAAGGGAGGGAAAGGTAAAGCCAGAACTAGAAAAATCAAAATTAAAAAAAAGAGAGAGAGAACACATTCTAATAATCAGTTTTCTGTATACTATGATGCAAGTAATTTAAAATATTTATTAATGTGTTAAACTCAAGCTTTTTTTAAATCAAGGAAAATTTTACAATTCTTACTACACAGTGAAAAACATTAATAGCATAGTTGTCTATATTACATTTAATTGACTAGACTATGAGAAATTTGTATTTAAAATTTTTTAAACGAATTCTAGTAATTACTGTATTACTACAAACTAGTTAATAAATACCCTTGATGACTGTGTAACTACATTCTTATTCCAGAGCTTTTTAATTGCTATAATGTACATGGGACAACAATACTTTTTGCGGAAGCATAAAGAGCTACCAAATTTTCTTCGCAGGAAAACTATACCCTTTCAGGAAGTTTTATAATAATGATAGTAAAACAGCTGACATGTTTGTAGCAATTTACAAAGTAACTTCATATATATTATTTAATTTGGTCAGGCAACCTGTGTAAGGTAAACTGGGAAGATAATCTTGTGCTTATTTTACAGGCGAAAGGCCATGAGATTTAAGGAGTTAAGGATTTTGTCCAAGATCACAAAAGTTACAAGTGGCAGGTCTGGATTTCAAACCTAAGTCTATTTTAAAAAACCGTTTTATTTATAGAAAATTTCAAACATACATAAATTAGACAGATCGTGACAATGAACTCCCATGTACCCCTCATCCGGCTTTAACAATTATCCACTCGTGCTGAGCTTGTTTCATCTGCAACCATCGTCCATTCCCACTGAGTTATTTCAAAGCCAATCCCAGACATCAGATTATTTCATCTGTAAATATTTCAATATGTATATCTAAAAGATGAGAACTCATTTTAATGATTTAACAATATAACTTATCACATATAAAAAATTAACAGTAATTCCTTAATATCATCAAATATTTGGACAGTCTTCAGATACTCTTCTTTTGTCATTTATATATATAATTTTTTTATTAAACAAATAGCTTGTTAAAATAGGATCCAAATAAGGTCTACACATTGCATTTGACTGACATATCTCGTGGCTGTTTTAATCGATTTCTCTCTGTTTTATTTCCTTCCATGTAATTTATTTGTTAAAAAAATGAATTTCTTTGTCCCTAGCATCTGCCACATTCACTAGTTGCATATCAGTGGTGTCATTTAACATGCTTCTCTCTTTTATATTTCCTACAGATCAATATTAAACTTAGGAACTTGTTTTGATTCAAGTTCAGTTTTTTTTTGGCAAGAATATTTAATGGGTGGTGGTATGCTCTGACAGCTGTCTGTCTTTTTTGTGATGGTCACCAATTGACGGTCAGTGCCTAGATACATTAACTCACTAGGGATTTGTCAAGTGGTGGTATTTCATCAGTCTTTTTTCATTTGTTGGCAAGAATATTTCTATAAAGAAAAACTTGCTTTTATCAAACTATTTGGTCAACCTTAGGTTTAGTTCATATAGAAAATCAAGCTCAATGCTCGATTCTTTCCATCTACTGATCCAGTTTTCAGAATAGCTAGTTAAAAACCTAGAGCTTTGAACAACGGATTCAGCGTTCTTAATCAGAGATGATACAATTTCTATCTAAAAGATTCTGATCTAAAAATAGTATCTATTTCTATATAAATGATTCCTATATGAAATACTGAGTCAGTGGAACTTAATTTCACTTTGAAGCAAAAGTACTGGTCAGAGTCCAGCAAAACAGAAATATTTTACTAATTTTTATCATAAAGGAGAACATTAATCACCCAGAGTTAATACATCACATAGCTTCTCCATCCTTTTTTTCTCACACTTTCATTTTCAGGGTGAGATGGGGCTGGACAATTAGAGGTAACAAGACAAGACTGCAATTAAAGGGGGGAAAACCCAACTCTAAATGGATTTTTCTTTAAGAAAGAAACCCAAAACCAAAAGAAAACAGGTAAAATTAGCTATTGGAAATTATGGCCATGTGAATCAACCCTTGCTCCCCACATCTGGCAGCATTTAGCTCCCTGAGGGCACACTTGGTGCCCTAGGGCACCGTTACACATGTTTGACCAACGGGGCAACAACAAAGGACACAGAGGCTATAAAAAGAGGCAGCAGGTAACCATCAGGGCAGCCAAATGGCTGAGGCACTTTGACAAAACACACAATGAAGCAACTGGTTATTCCCATGGCTGCAAAGTCAACGAGGGAGAGCTTTATTTTAGGATTCAAATTCCAAAACCCCCCTCTTTAAGTCACTGGGTTACTTCCTTGTTTTAATCAGGTCTACAAATCCTCCCTTTTCTTTCAGACACTCAGTGAAAAACATTAGAGACAAGTTGTATAAAGCCACCTTGTCTTCTTGCCAAAAACCCATCTGAGAATTCAACTAGATTGTTTTCTGGACTCTATCCTCAGACTGGAGGAATTGAAGGTGCCAAGTTATTGTACACACACTTGGGCATTATATTCAAAAAGAGACAGAAGCATTTATGAATGATATGATCTATCTTTTTATATCCATTCTGCAACTTAAATGAATATATAGTACTATCAGTTTTAAATATGGCTGCCGCCCAAGCAGACATTTCATAATTATGTAGTAAGGGCTTTGCCTTTCCCACAGCCTAAAGCCCTCCTTTGGAGCCACTGGAAGAAGAATGTCTCCCTTCTCTCCCACTGAGAATCCTTACCCTCCCATCCTCCTCACTACCAAGACTATTAAAACATACCAACTCATTCCTTCTAATCCAATCTTCACAAAACACAGGAATGATAACTCCTATTAAACGAAGGCTTTATGAGGATATTCCCTTAACCCAAAAGAATGATTCTGGTAGTTGGAAATTTTAGGGTCCAAACAGGCTGTAGAGGAGATATTTTGGGGTACTTGGCCCTTTCCAATGACTTCAGTTACACCATTGTTAATAATCTGTTTTGTAAAAATGAAGCTCGGGGGAGGTGGGGAGGAACTATAAATGTCTTTAGTCTCGCCTTCCAGTGAAATATTTCTGAATTATGAATTTTTGAAAATGATGAGTACTTAAGATAAAATATTTTAAAACTGCCATTCATATTTACTCTTCAAAACAATTTCTCAAATCTAAGCAACAGGAAGATTTTTTGATGTGTGACATATACATACATGCATACATCTGGGTGTCTGGGTGTGTGTTTAATTGTGGAATTAAGACATCTATTAACAAATGGATCACATGCAATTAAATCTTTGGAGAAACTATATTTTCATTTCTTAGTACAGGAGAAAGTTAAATGAAAGATTTTATTAACAAACAGAATATTTCTTGCCAATTGACGTTGCTCCAGTGTCTCCCATTTAAGATAAAAGGCAGAAAGGTAATTGATGACTTCATTACTATTGCTTATGACTTTATTACAAAACCAGAAGCATATCAAAAATTTGAATTCAGAAAGATAATTTCAAATGCTGAGGGCTGAGGCGAGGGTTCATGGGTTAAGAATGCAGACAGGGGTTTTGTTTGGGATATCCCTCCTGGTATGTGACAGCAATGTTGTGTTACACGTCTTCAGACCCCCTTGCTTCCTGCCTGCTTTCGTTTGTTTCCACCTCTGCAATAGTGTTTTTCTGTTGTTGTTGTTATTGTTTATGTAGGCTTAAAATTGAGCTAAATCTGGGTTCATGAGTTTGACGTGGTTATTTTTGTGGGCTATGCTTTTTTCACTTACCTGGTATTTTGGAAAAGGTTTGTCATAGATGCCCATACAAGGGGAACTCTAAGACCAGAAAACATTATCCCTGTCACTACTTTACTGGCATATAGACAGTTTCTTCTACTGAAGCTTTGGCTTAGATTTTATAAATGGGCAAGAACTAAAAGATGCTGGAGTTTTATGGTTCAAGGGTTTTTAGGTGCATTTTTCACAATAATTACATATATTTTAAAGGTGAATAAATAAGCACATTTATATTAGTAACAATAATAAATTGTACTTTTAAAGGTGACACATTCTCTGTGAAATTTATTGAGCATCTCCTGGATTGTTATGGTTTGACCATATACTTCCTGTTGAATTCTTATTCTATTTTCCTTCTTTATTCAGGCTGTGCTGTGTCTAGAAGACTGAAAAATGGCCTGTAAAGTTGCTTTAACAATAAATACATGGTTAAAGTAATACACTAATTACAAGTTTAAGAGAAAATCAAGAATCAAATTAGAATATGGTTTCAATGTTCTTAAACTACGGAAGTGAATTTTTATCTATAATGGACATGAAAAACAAGCACTGTCCTTCCTTTTTACCCCTAAGAAACTGATTTTCCACGATTCTTACATATCTTACACATCAGATTCTTACATATCTAAATGTTTGTCATGTAGTCCACAGGAAAACAAACTTAAATATATATACACACACACACACACACACACACACACACACACATATATATATAGAATCATGGAAAATATATATATATTTACACATCTTCCATTCAGAGATGCCCATGATGTTATTCATAAAGGAAAAAGCAAGTTGCAGATCATGTATAGTATGATATCATTAAAAACATACACATAGATGTTTGCACATGCGTAGAAAAAAGACTAGGTGGGGATAATTACTAAGTTTTCCTGCTTAAAATTCTTCAATGTTTGTCCACCGTTTTTAAAACATAATTCCAACTTCTCAAAGTCTTTGAGGCCCTGCCTGGGCTGGCCCCTGCCAACCTCTCTAGCCTCCTCACACTCTCCTCTCCCTGAGGTTCACTGCCCGCCAGCCACAGGGGTCCCCTTTCTGTTCCTTGGACATACTAAGTCCTTTCTCAGCTCTGCATTTGCTCTTTCACCAACTCCTCACATCACTGGTTCATTCGGAGCCTGCAGGCCTCAGCTCAAATGTCACTTCCTCACAGGGCTTCTGGGAGCACTCTCTCAAGAGTTGTCTCCCCACTTACTCCCTCTTAACTTTATTTCCTTCAAAGCACTTTTCCCATTTTGGAGTTATTGTGTTTGTCTAATTCTGTCTTCTTGTCTCCCCTGTCAGAATGCCAGCTCCATGAGGTCTAAACTCCAGCACCCACCACAGCAGTTGTTGGGGTGTGTCATTCTCTTTCTTTAGGTTTCTTCAGCCTTATAAATTCTTTAGTACTCTGCACGTGGATTTTCCTCTTTCAGAGACGAATTTTTACAATTTGGATTTGTAAATGTACAGATATTATTTTTCTTGTCATTATTCCCTAAACAATACAGTGTAACAGCTGTTTACATAGCATTTACATTGTTTTAGGTATTATAAGTAATCAGGAGATGATTTAAAGTTTATGGGAGGAGGTGTGTAGGTTATATGCAAATACCACGCCATGTTATATGAGGGACCTAAGCATCCAAGAATCTTGGCATCCATGAGGGTCCTGGAACCAATCCCCTGAGGATACTGAGGGACGACTATATAATCAAATATATACACATACATATGAACATATATGAATGTGTGTGTGTGTATTGATTAGCTATAATATGACACCTGATGGTTAACTCTAGACACAAAGGTATATGGTTGTATGTGTTAGGCTATGAGTTCTTTAGTATTTATCATCTACCCAGTGCTGGCTCAGTGTCTGGCATATAGTCAACAATCAGTACATGTTTGTTGAATGAAGGAATGAACCCATTCACCCCCAGTTCCTGAAGTGATCTTGGCATATCACACCTCATTCTTCTAGACCCCTTCACATTGCTCTGAAGAGGGAAGCGGCTGTAGGGAACCAACATGGTTATTGCTATAGGTAATAATTGTCTGCCCCTGATCCAGAAACCTCATATTTACTTTCAGAACAAAAAACAATAAATATAGGTATTAAAACCTCATTGCCTTCCCCTCAGGATGGAGAGATGGTACAGCATTGGTGGCCCAGACTCACTTGTACTTATACCAGGTCAACTTACTTGCAACTGTGCTTTCATTATAGGGCCCTAAACTTTCTGTTCAATTGTGTGGCATCCATTTATCTTAACGTGTCTCAGAAACTGAAATAAATGTTGAAGACACTAAGACAAATTTTAAAGATTACTATATTGTGAAAATGAGACTAAGATTGAAAGCAAGAAAGCCTCTCTGCTTTCTATAGCAAACACAATGTCTAAGCGGGCAGCCATGGATTCACTGTGAAATCTGCGAAAGCTTTAAAAGCCTCCCTTAGAAAAGGAAAAATCCACGAGAGGGAGAAGGGTCTTCCACGAGTTACTTGTAAGTTAAAATATGGGGCTCTCCCTAGGAAATAATAGATCTCAGCACTAATCATGGAGGCTGCTAACATGACAAAGAGAGACAACCAGACATATGCCTCCTGATGGAAGTATATGACGCTACCTAGGATGTATTTTTGCCAAAAAAATTGAACCTTAATCTGATCAAACTTTAGGATGGAAGTGATGGAGTTGACAGGAAATACAGGGGAAAGAAAAATGGTAAATGACATCATGGGGACCCAATCGGAAAATCTAGACTGAGAAAGTCTACAGAATAAATGACCTGGTTTCTTCAACAAATAAATCACAAGGGGGGAAAAAAGAAAGAGGAACCTATAGATTAAAAGATTAAAGAGACACATAAATCAAATGCAATGCATGGACTGTGTTTGGTTCCTGATTCCAACAAATCAACTGTGAAAAAAATCCAGGAAATCTAGACACTGACATATTTGATAGTAAAGAATTATTCTCAAATTTTGCAAGGGTTAACGATGATGTAGTTTTTAGAGTACTTATATTTTAGTATTTTAGAATCGCTTACTAAAATATTTATGAATGTAATGGTATATCTAAGACCTGCTTCTACAGATAACCTGTGGGGGAGGAATATAAGGAAGGGATGAGTGTAGAAATGAACCAAGACTGTTGAAGCTGGGTGATGTGTCCATGTAAGTTCATTGTATTATTCTCTCTGCTCTAGTGTATGTTCACAATTTTCCATAAGAAAAAGCCAAAAAAAAAAAAGATTTTATCGGTTCTCACGTGGTCCAACAATCACATCAGTATCACATTGAATGTTTATAAAAATGCTCAGATTCTGAGCTCTGCCCCAGGCCGACTGATTCAGAAAACCAAAGTATGGGAGCTAGAATCTCTATTTTAACAAACTAAATGATTCTTACACACACTAAAGTTTCTTACATAAATGATTTTTATAAACACGAAAACTTGTGTACTCTTTTGGCAGCACATATACTAAAACAAACACTAACATTTGAGAACCACTGACTGGGCATTTTGTGTCAGTTTCATTTCTCATTTTCCAAGTGAGAAAATCAAAGGACGAAGATAAATTAACTGGTCAGAGTTCACACTGAGAACTTGAAAGAATTCAGATCTTTGAGCCTCTCAAATCTTGACTTTCCAGTTTACTGTGCAAGCACCAACTAAGCAACATGGTTTAAATATATATATATTATCATTAGCTTTTAAAAGTTTGGTTCAAATTCCACAAGAACCAGTTTACCCTTTTGACCCTTCAAGATTAACGTGCGCACACACACACACACACACACACACACACACACACGCACACACAAAGTATCGCAGGGGTCCCATATAAGATCTTTAAAAAGAGGGCTCTATCAGGATGTAAGAGATAGCTTGGCATTCTGATAAAAGTGGAGGTGTTTATGGCCAAATCCCTGGGATTTGGCTGAACACCGAAAGCCCATTTTCATTTGATAGGCCCTTAGTATAAGGTATATAGCAGGGAGTTACCTGCTTGCCATTGGTGAAGATTATATGTCAGGAGGCCATGCCCCTTTCCATGGTGAGGGTTCTGGAGGCCAACTTTTAGCTTCCCAGACAGGTCATTGGTTGGGCTGCATGGTTTGGGTTTCTCAGAGATCTTCTTGTTTGTAAAGACACCCTTGGCTTCCATGCTTTGTAATGGCCTTTCAAAAGGTAACTAGAGAAAGTATGAGGTGAGCACATTTTTCTGTTTATCTAAATGGCTACATTCACACCCCTCCCCACTTTTGGTATTAATCCAAGTGGTTTGATTTTGAATTAAAGGGGGGAGGGGTAGAATTAAAAATGGAAATACCCAACACAGATCCTTTAATGAGCAAAAACCAGCCAGTTCATTTCCCCCAAAACATTTTATGAAAATTTTCAAACACACAAAAATGTTCAAAGATGTTTACGGTAAATGTGCATACTCCCCAGGGTCTACAATTAACATTTTACTGTATTTGCTCTTTACCACATCTCTAAACATTACATTACCCATCCTTTTTTTTGGGGGGGAGATACATTTCAAAGTGAGTTTCAAAGGTCAGTAACCCCCTCCCCCAAATTTCAACATGCATATCATTAACTAAACTTCAGTATGTTTAGAGTTTCTTTTTTTTCTGCATTTTAAGATAAAATTTATACACGATGATACACTCAAATTTTAAGCATATCATCTGATGAGTTCTGACAAATGCATACACCTGTGTAACCAAATACCTCTCAAGATACAGACTATTATTAACACCCCAGGAAGTTTCCTTTCCCCCTTCCCAGGAAGCTCCATCTTTACTTAGTACCTATAGAAATATGAAATCTGATGCTTCCACATCCTCTTGTGAGGTAGGACTGAAATCATTGTTACACTTCCCAAGTAGGATAATTTAGGGTACAGAGTGATTAATTACTTTTCTTAGATCACATGAACACGACGTGAGACCAAAAAATGTCAGTGCCTAAACAGCTTCATGTTTTTCCCACTTGACTATATCCCAAATTTTCATGTCCAAACTTCCAAATTAAAATCAAATTCATAACTTCTGTTTCCAAGCAAATGTACAGTTTTCCATAACCTTGTATCTAGGCTAACCTACAGGAATAGTTAGTATAGAGAAAAAGAATCATAAATGCATTTTAAAAAGAGACTAAAAATAAGTCACATAGGAAATGCAATTAAGTTTAATTACACTGGATGCTAATACTCCTCTTGCAATCATAAAAACAAATGTTTGAAATATATTCTAATGAAAGAAAAAGCCCCTAGTATATTACAGGGTGAAAAATAATACATTTGCTTAATATTTGAATTTTTATTATTACTCTAAATCTAATACAACCCAGATTTCAAAATATGAATGATTCTGTTCATTCTACTATTTTCTATTCATGCAAGCAAAGGCAGTGATGTTACAAAGATATTCTTAGACTATCTGAAAACTACCAAAAAATAGCATCTTCTTTCTTATTTGTTTAATAACTGCTGTCATTCTTTTTGGAAGCTGCAATCACAAGATGTCAAACAAATTCTGCCTTGACTGTGCGTTCTGATAGATGACTGCTTGTTTTTATTAAAAACAAAAAATTTTCCCTGCATTAATTACCAACACAGGAGAAGCAGGGGCACGGCAAGGATGTTCACCAGCCCCTGGGCAAGCAGAGACGCAGCCCAGAAAACCACAGAGCAAACTCCCATACTGAACACCGGAACACATTTTTCTTTAACTCCCTTGGGGACCCCAGGACTCAAAGTCTTAGATTCCCTTCAAGAGCAAAGCAGGAGCATGCATGGGGGCAGGGTGGGATCATGTTTATCAGTCACAACAGTTCATCTGGGCCTGGGTCCAGGTAGTCTGCATGTCTAAATTTGATGAAATATAGGCGCCATCAGGTAACAGTAGTGGTCAGGGAGCTTGCCAGAAACCTGTAACTCAAAACTGAAAAATGAAATTAAAAGACTACTTTGGCCAGGCAATTTCTTTCTTCAGGATGCAATAACTACAAACTACAAAGTTGAAAGAACAGACAATTCTTTGTATGTTTTAAAATTTCTTCTTCCTAATGTGACACAACATCTGGGCCAGAAAAATATACACAAATAGTTTCAAACTTGCATTTCAATAGTATGTTTCGGCAGAACGTCCCCTCTTCTTCCCTTTTTCTTCTTTCTCTTTTCCATATTCGGCTCCGGGTGGTGGTGGGGGGTTGGCTTACGGCAGGGAGCGGAGGCCGGCTGAGTCTTGGATGTTATCTGGAGGGCAGGTACGAGGGCAGTGATAGAGGAGCAGACGCCTGACCCTGTCCTGTCAATAAACCTTAACCCCGACCTGCCAGGCCTCTGAGCTGGCTATTCTCTGTCTAGCCTCTTCCCTAATTGCTCTAAAAATGACTCTTCATTTATAAGTACCTTTGTGTAAACACCCCACAGGAACTGACAGTCATCAGAATTACCACACAGTTCTAGTTTTTAAGGAGAGCAAGAAAAGTCTTTCATTGTGGTAGGACTTTGAAAACAATTTGAACGGCTGTGCAAAACAATACTTATCACTCTTTTAGCTTACTCTGTCGGTGACATTAATTTGACTTTTAAGACTGTTTACAGTAACATGTTAGATCTTTTGATTTGGTTATTTGAAAATAAAGATGGAGAATTGATTTTCCCCATGGAACCAGCCTGTTTCTCTTACTTCTGAGCAGCCCAGAGAGGTAAAGCCCAAGTCCTATGCTGCCTCATCCATATCATGAAATTTCCCTATAAATTCTAAAAGGACTGATACTTTTTACCTAAATATGAAAATCCAAGCAAACAAAAAATTAAAAGGGAAGTGGGGAGATAAGAAAAGAGATTTTGGAATAAAGGATTTTTTTAGAAAAATAATAAAATTAAATCAGCCATGTTGATTAGCATAAAACACAAACTTTTTACTAGTTTGTGACTTAATTCTTTTTTCCTTTTTCCTTATAGTTGTAAAAAATTTATATCACATAATTCACTTAGGATTCCTTGGAAGCAATTCCCTAAACTATTTCTCTTCTACTGACATAATGGGAAATCCAATTATTGTCAATTTTATAAAAGAAAACCAGACTTGAATTTTGCAAATCCCAAGCTCTCTTCTGATTGGGTGCAGGTTAAAGTCTGCCCTTTAAAGTATAGCTTATTTAAAAAGCTCAATTAAATAAACTATTACCTCTAGTAATTTACTATTAAGTCCTGACAAAGTAAAAGAAAGCACCTCATTCCATTTTCTATAGTACTTATCACTTTCTAAAATACTCTGTGATTTACTTATTATATTTGTTTATTGCCCATCAATACGAGCTCCTTGAGGGTAGGGATTATTGTCTGCTTTGTTCATTGATGCATTCCAAACACTAGAACAGTGTCTGACATAGAGCAAACCCTCATAAACAGTCTTAAAATTAATGAATAAAAAGTTGAAGAGATTAAGGAAATACTCTTAAATGAAATAAGGGCATTTATCTTATTTCTACTTATTTACCTTACCGTATATTTCAGTATAATAAGCTATCTAATTGTGGGCATGAAAGAAGATTACACACAATTTTTTTGTTTTTTAATCCACTACGCAAAAGCTTTCTCCCCTCCATAACACCAGTTGAAATGCAAGGCAGAAAAGCCTTGACGTTTCAGAGTTGAAGTAGATCTTAGAAAGCACCTAACACTGAAGTCTGGGCCTTCAGAATCCCCCCAGAAGCTTGTTGAATGTGCAGATTCCTAGGCCCTGCGCCACACCTACTGACGCAGAATCCCTATGTTCAAGTAATGGGTTGTCTAGAAGGGAAAAAAAACAATAAACTCATGAACTCACAGTTATAACAGTGTTAGAAGTGTGGTGAGGATGCTGCTGGAACCAAGAGGTGGTGCATCTAAATCAAAGTGGACTTGAGCTGAATTCTGAAGTTGGAGCAGAAATGCACTGCTAGATGAAGATCGGCGGTGGCACATGCATTTCACACAGACAGTCGTCTCTGTAAAATCTATAGGTGCTACGGCTTGAGGGAACAGTGCCCATCACAAGATTTGAGATGGAGGCTGAGGGTCAGAATATGAAGAGTTTTGTGTTCTAAAATAAGGAGTGTAAGTCTTATCTTAAAAACTGGGGGGGGGGGGGGGTGACATTAAAGACCTGGCAAAGAAAAGTCATGATCGTATTTAAATTTTAGAAGTATCTGGAGAATGGACTGACTGGAGTAGGCTGGGGTTAGGGGCAGATGAGAGGCAGGGAGACCAAGGGAAAGGCTATCGCAATATAGGAGGGGACAAGTGATGTGATCCCGACTGGGAAGTCACCCAAAGGAAGGATCTACCGCTTCTACGGTGACCATGTGAGGTCCGAGTAGGATGGAGAAGTCTAGGAATTTCTTACCCCCTTCTCCCCTCGCCCCAGGTTTCTGGCCTAGGACCCTGGGTGAATGCTGAGGTTATCAACCCGAACAGGGAAACGAGGAGGAGGAGCAGACTTTCTGGGCAAAGATGGTGAATTCCATTCTGGACACGCTGACACTGCAGTGGGTCTCCAAGTGTGACTCTTCAGTCTAGCAGTACCTGGGAACACATTAGAAATACACACTTTGGGAGGGGGGTGGAGCTCAGCTATGGGTCAATAAGCCCTCCAGGTGATTCTAATCACACTTCAGTCTGGAACCACTGTGACAGCCTAATCTCCAGCTCCAAAAAATAGTTAGCTTTGGGGAATGAATAGATGATAGATAGATAGACAGATAGATAGATAGATAGATAGATAGATAGATAGATAGATAGATAGATAGATAGATAGATAAAGAAAAGAGTGGCAGGCTGAAGCCACAGGCTCCAAACTAAAACCCCTGCCTAAGGTCACATGGGAAGTTTTAACCAGAGCTGAAGTTACCATTCCTCATACAGTCTTGTGTACCTACCTCTGCACTAGCTGGAAGTGTCTCTTAAGTGTGTCTCTTATTTCAGATAAAGGAAAGATAACAATTAATCTTACTTATTGTTTCTTAATATAACAAGATTTCCTTTAAACCCTGACTGCAATTCATTATTAGAGTCCTTACATTCACAGAAATTTGTCAATAGTCATGAAGCCAAGTCAATCACCTCTGCTATCTGTGGCATGAAAGTCCCTCTTATTTCCCACATGCACATATTTTCTAATAACCCTTTTATAAAAAGATGGTAAACTGAACATGCATTATCTACTTGTACTGCCTCTCTTGTAGATGAAGGCATGAACCTATAAGATCAGAGAGAACAGGAGAGGAGACCAAGGAGAGTGGAGGAAAGAAGACTGGAAGCTGAAAAGCAGATGATGGGATGTAAATGCCTTAGTGGAACCAAGAAAACTGAATCCTGTTCAGGCAGCGGAGAGTGGTGAGAATTCCCAACTGATGGCACCAGGTTTCTCTAGATATAAGGGAGAAGTTGAACTAAAATAAGGAAAAGTGGTTGAAAATCTGTTTTCAGACACAGTTAAATCTCCAGATCTCATACTCTACAAAGTGGAATGACTGCCTCATTACCATCTTGGCAAAAGAATTATTCTCAGGAGAGAATAAAACAGGTCTCTGACTGGAGCACACCAGGAAGAGTTGAGGGTGGGGTATGACAATGGATGCCAGGGATTAAGTGAACAATTACATACTTGGGGGCTGAGACCCATTCCTCACTTCCAGCCCTCCCACTTAGCTTCCAGAATGTTGGCAGCTAGGCTTTCACCTTTCAGGCAGGAGATTAGTAGAACCTGCTCTGGGGACTCTGAATAGCCTAGGAAAAACCGACCTGAAGATATTGACAAGGGGGAGGGGAAGATAATGGCAAGGGATTCCTCAGGATCATGGCCTAATCAGATCACTTCACAGCTCAGAGCTGACCCCTAGCAACCTGCTCCCCACCTTGCTCAGAGCTTCCACTAAGTTTGTTTTTACTTTTTATTTTGAAATAATTTTAGACTTACAGAAAATAGTACCAAGGTAAACAAAAGTACAGAGAGTTCATATACATCCTTCAGTCAGCTTACTCTAATGTTAACATTTTATGTAACCACGGTTTTATCATCAAAACTGGGAAATTAACATTAGTAGATTACTACTAATTAAAGTATGAATCTTATTTGAATTTCACTAGTGTTTCACTAATGCCATTTTCTGTTCCAGGATCCAATCCAGCATTCCGTAATGTAATTAGTTGTTAAGTCTTAGTCTTCTACAATCTTACAACAGTTTCTCAGTCTTTCCTTGTCCTTCATGAGCCCACTGAGCTTTTTAAACCCCCCACTCTTATATAGAAGCAAACAACAACATATTTCCAGATATCTGAGAAAGCCTCTTATATAAAAGATAAATACCAAATTAAAAAAAGAAAAAAACTCAGAGGGAACAGAATATACAGAGAAGAAAATTTCTAGAAAACTATTAATAATACACTAAAAAAAATATTGAAACCAAGAAATAAGAACAAAATGCTATTTTTAAAAACTTTCAGGGAACAAGACAGACACTTGGAGATTAAAAATATTACAGCAGAATTGAAAATCTCAATTGGAGAGGCAGATAATAAACATGAGGGATCCTCCCAGAAAGGAGAGCAAAATGACAAAGTCCAGAGGGGATGTGGGCATTAAAAGAACAAGCACACAAATGAGCATGATTTTAAAATGTGATATATGTAATGAAAGAGAAGTATACAAGGTCAGACAATTGAGTTCGCAAACTCATCCTAGAAAAAGTGCTACATACCTCACTGCTGAATATCACTGTGGTCACCTTTGAAATACTCCCCTTGGGAAGCTGTGCACTGACGCCAGTGCCTAGTCTACCCTTCAAAGCAATTTTGGAACTCTTTCTGGAATGGCCCTCAGAGCTGTCATCGTATTACCCTTCATGTCCTGAATGTCATCAAAATGTCTTCCTTTCAATATTTCCTTTATCTTTGGGTAAAGAAAGAAGTCATTGGGGGCCGGATCAGGTGAGTAGGGAGGGTGTTCCAATACAGTTATTTGTTTGCTGGCTAAAAACTCTCTCACAGACAGTGCCATGTGAGCTGGTGCATTGTCGTGATGCAAGAGCCATGAATTGTTGGTGAAAAGTTCAGGTCGTCTAACTTTTTCACGCAGCCTTTTCAGCACTTCCAAATAGTAAACTTGGTTAACTGTTTGTCCAGTTGATACAGATTCATAATAAATAATCCTTCTGATATAAAAAAAAAAAAGGTTAGCAACATTGTTGCAATAAGTTCGTGAACTTAATTGTCACACCTTATAGACCACAATGAGAGAATACAGTGGGGGTAAAGTGTGTGAGCAGTAGAGGGATTTCATCAGGAAATCCCTCTGATGAAGCTCAGACCTCAAGAACAAGCAAAAACCAGCCAAATGAAGACATGGGGACCACTAGTTCAAGCATGAGGGAAGGCCTTGGGGAATGAAAGCACCTGGAAAGCAGGCCAGTAGATAGGAATGGCGGGACTACAGAGTTGGGGGTGATAAGCCAAGGCCAGGGGGCCTGGGAGGTCAGGATTTTCATGGTAGTGCAATGGGAAGCCAAGACAGGTTTTAAGGGGGACTGAAATGATCCAGTGTGTCTTTAAAAAGGCCACTTGACTGCAGTGTGGAGATGAATTGGAGGAAGTAGTTTAATGACTGTATAAGAAACCCTCTCATCTTATGGATGTATCAGAACTTGCTTCACCATTCCTATCGTCTATTGGACATTTAGGGTGTTTCCAATCCTTGCATCATAACATAAGCAACACTGTAACAGACATCTTGAAACTAAATCTTTGCCAGCATGTCTGGTTCTTTTCTGAATATAGACTTCTAGATAAAGAATTAAATAATTAACTTAAACGGTAGGACATTTTCTGGCTATTTTTAAAAAAAATAAGGATTTTGATCATTAGATATGAAAAATATACTTCACAAAATGGATCTCCCCACCTATTCAGTTAAATGATACCAACAGGAGATTACCTAATTTAAAAAGATGAAAAACTTCTATTTGTATATAAAATGATCCCATTTATCTGTTTTCTAAAATGGGTAAGCACTTGAGTTATCAAAATCAGCACAGTCCAACTTCTTGGCTGGCTTGAGCCACATCTGAAATAACCAGCACGCTGGCAGGCACGCTGTGCTTCTGAATCAAATGACTGCACATTTGGGACACCCTAAAATCACATCAACGTAACGTAATCTCCCACGGATATATCTATTTGTGGTTTAACCTTTTATTAGCACATTGTTTTTTGTTATAAATATATTCACAAATCTGAAGAAAAAGGCTCTGTCAGACAGTGTTTCCCCGTGAGGTGCGTGCTTGTGGTCAGTTTCTGCCAAGCAGAGCTCGTGTTCTGCTCTCTCCATTCTCCCTCCTCATCTCTCACGGGTGGCCTCTTATACACGCAAATCTGCCTCTTTTGTTCCTCATCTCCAGTGACTGGCACCACCACACACAAGCTCCTTCGTATCTTTATCTACTTCTTCCCACTCACATTCTGTCTGTGTATACACACCTCCTCACCTTCAAGTTCTTACATACTTATTTTCTTTTCAGCTGCTGTGATCCTTCCCCTCAGTCTCTCCCACACTCGTTTGCTCCCACTTTCATCTTCCCTCCGAGTCCTTGGCCTTCTCACCTCTCCTCTCACACAATCCAACAACTGCCACCCTGGGTCCTAGTTCTGCAAAGGGCTGTTGGTCAGGAAATCTGTCAAGGTGGCTGAGGGGATAATTGGGGAGAGGGTGGGGGTGCAGATGCATGGATGCTGGGCATGAGGAGACCAGGTGGCCAGCCAGGGTTTCCCAGGCCTCTGTGGCAGGAGGGGGTGGGCCTGAACTAAACGATGGGGCCCCCAAAGCAGGGGACAGAGGCCGAGTCCTGCTGCTCGACAGCCGAGAGCCGAGCGCACACAGAAACGCTCTGTGGCCTGGAGGGGGTCTGAGAGCTGCCAGGTGGACATACTGACCTAGACAATCAATTAAGGCATGTTCAAGGTCTGCTGAACAGAACAGTCTTTAAAACTACGCTAAATGCCCTGTTAAGAGTTGCTGATTTTTCTCCCCCTAAAATTTCCAGATTTACAGTCCCAGTGAGAACTACAAGACACATCAGACAAGGGTACTGAAAAATCTGACACACACTGAACATTGGAGTTAATGAACTTTGGAAACAAACCAGGTATTTGGTGAACACCGAGGGATCTAGTAGGTATGCTTGATGAGAATTTGTACTGGGAAGGAATTTAAGATCAAGGTCAGGAATGATTAATATGCATGCAGGAAGTCATCAACATGTGAGCATAAGCAATATGAGTCTCATTAAATCTTCAATCGCTTCCTATTGCCTGAAGGAACTGGTGGTCATCTAATGATTAAAGCAACAACATTAAAGTAGAAAACAGTATTAGAAAATTAATCTGACCCTTACAATAGAAGCTGGGACAAGTACTAATCCACCTAAGTTGACTTTACAAGACTCTCCTGTGCAGCTGTGATTTTTCTTGAACTGCACTGTCTCCTCGTTCCCTGAATTAGACGGCTTTGCTCAAAAGTGACTGGTGAGACGTTCGAGGGCTTTCGTTTTTTTCAATCTAGGACATTGATCATCTTTCCCACGCTTCCCAATGGCCCATCACACTGCTCTCTGGCTGTTTGCGGCATCTCCCCTTCCTCACCACATCACCAGAGAGCAGCAGCTCCCTGACGCCCAGCCTTCTCCCGCGTGTCGCTCACTCACTTTGCTGATCACAGCGCCCCTGCGCTCGGGCAGCAGTGCCCCGAACAGCTGCTATTCAGAGCACAACGTAGGGGAGAAATGACCAAAGACAACAGGGAGGAGCTGTCTTTGGAAACAGCAATTCTTAGAGGGGCTGCTTCTCAGCAGCATCACCAGCTGGCAGAGAGTGTGGCGAGGGTGTTCTTTTCATCCCTGACCTATTCCTGTTTGATCTCATAGGAAAATCAGAACCTCACTGATGACAGACACAGGATATGTGATGCCCCAAATTCAGAATTATCACAATGCTGAACAGAAAAACAAAAGTGTGATATATAGACTCAAAATGTGAGAGGTAAAAGGATTTCAAAAGTTAATTTTCCTAAGTTAATATTCCAGTCATTAATAAGCTGTCTCTTATGGATGTGGTAGAATTTTTTAAAAATTATAGTCCTATTACTAGTAGCCCTCCCTAGGAGGACAATAATTTTAGAATGCCTACTCTTTCTACCTGTGGTTAGACCGTGGGTAACTTTTACTTTCTTCTTTATAGACTTCTACAATATCTTCATGGTACCGCTGTGAATACTCATAGTTATTAAGGGCTGCTTTTGTGTCACGCACGGTGCTGAGAGCTGCTGGGGTAGCCAAGCCTCCACGACGGTCCCCAGTGACCCAGCCTCCTCGTAGCCACACTCTGCTGATCTGTGTGATCAATAGTAGCACATGGCAGGAGTGAGGGGAAGTCACTTCTGAGATTAGGTTAAAAAAGACTGGTTTCTGTCATAGGCACTCTGGTTCTCTCTCGCTCAGATCACCAGTTCTGGAAGAAGCAGGCTGCCATGCTGTGGGCAGTCCTATGGAGAGACACAGGTGTCCAGAAAGTGAAGTGTCCACAAGGAACTGAGGCCTGCCAAGAGCCGTGGGAGTGAGCTTGGAAGAGGGTCCTCCAGCCTGTCAAGTCGTGGGATGACTGCAGCTCCAGCCAACAGCTTAACTGCAACCTCATATGAGACCCTGAGCCAGAGGCACCCTGCTAAGCCATGTCCAGATTCCTGGCCCTCAGAAACTGGGACATATTAAGTGTCTGCAGTCGGGGTAATTTGTTACACAGCGATGGGTAACTAATACAGCTACACAGGCATTCTTTCTTTAATCCTTGTAATAGCCAGTAAAGTAGGTTTGTTTCATCCCCAATTTAAAAGTGAAGAAGTTAAAGCTTGAGTAGGTTAACTAACATGTCGAAGGTTCTACAACTAAAAAGCAGCAGTGTCAGGATTCAAACCCAATGCAGTCTGACGAGAACCCACAATCTTAGCCACTGCTATACAGCCTTCCTCATATTACTGGCATAATCAGAAAATATATTTTTAAAGTATTTTCATTTCTAGAAAAAGAAATCCCACTCTTCCTTCACTCCTGTCTCAGAGGTAGAGACAGTCTGCCCACTTCCAAGGGGGGATTTTCCCCCTTCTCTGCCTCCCATTCCTTTCCACCTCTTTCAGGTCTGTTCTTTCTCCCAGACCCCCTGATCTCCAGGATTTGCAGCAGTCCTTATTCCTTACCAGTTTCCTTCCTTCCCTCTACTTGTAAATATAACCAGGGCCTCTATTTAAAAACAAATAAAACGTATGTCCACACAAAACTTGTACACAAATGCCCCTCGCAACATTATTCATAAAAGCCAGAAAGTGGAAGTACCCCAATATCGAACAACTGGTGAATGGAGAAACAAAATGTGATGCATCCATACAGTGAAATCTTATTTGGCAATAAAAAGGGATGAAGTACTGATATATCCTACAACGTGGATGAACCTTGAAAACACCGTGCCAAGTGAAAGAAGCCAGCCACAAAAGGCCAAACTGTGTGATTCCCTTTACTTGAAATGTCCAGAATAGGAAATCTACAGAGACAGAAAGTAGATGAGTAGTTACTGAGGGCTGGTGGGGATGGGAGGGACTGGGCAGTACTGCTAATGGGTAAGAGGTTTATTTTGGGGGTGATGCAATGCAAAATCGATTGTGGTGATGACTGCACAACTCTGTGAATATACTAAATACCACTGAATTGTATGTACACTTTACATAGGTGAATTCTATGGTCTATGCATTACATCTTGATAAAGTTGTTATTAAAAAGGAACCGAACACCTGCACACTTCTCTGCAGCCACCACCACTATCACTTTTCATCCCTTCCTTCTACAGCTGAAATTTTGGTCTAAGTCATTAGGATTTCCTAATTACTGAGTCATCCCGAAACTTCCTCCTGAACCTCTTTTCCTGACTAGGCTATTCGTGTCTGCCAACTCCTTTTCTTCTGCTTTGGCAGCAACTCTCCTTCTTTAGGTCCCCTTTCCAACCGCCAGGTCCTGACTATTTCTTCTCTGTATCATTTCTTCTTGAATCCATCTCTCCCGTTCCATCCTGCAGTCATTGCGGCAGTTTAGGCCCCTACCACTCTGTTTCTGCCACTACCTCCTAACTGATGACAGTGGCTTTCCCTCTCTAGTACACCTAGAACACCGCCAGCAGCAGATTAAAATGGAGACACCATTTCACTTTCTTGTCAAAAACCTTCAATGGTCTCTGCTGCCTATAACAGAAACCCTAAGGTGGTCTTCGAGGTTCTCCAGCACCTGGCCCTAACCTGTGTTAGCAGCTTTCATCTCCTGGAACCCCCCGACACAAACTCTCACCTCCAGCCAAACGCACCATTCCAGAACCCTCTGAACATGTCTTGACTTTTCCTGGATCCACATGGTGCTCCCACCCTTGCCCTGCCGCATCCCCATAGGAATGCCCCTCGCCCTCTGCCAGCCTCTCTGCAGACCACCTTCCTCCTCCTTCAAGGCCGAAGTCAACTCTCATTTCTTGTGTGAGCCATGACTCCAGCTCAAATGATCCTCCCTTCCTCTTATTCCCAGAGCACTGTTATACTGTTTTGCATTGTTATACCGTGTTTCCCTGAAAATAAGACGGGGTCTTATATTAATTTTTGCTCCAAAAGACGCATTAGGGCTTATGTTCAGGGGATGTCATCCTGAAAAATCGTGCCAGGGCTTATTTTCCGGTTAGGTCTTATTTTCAGGGAAAGACGGTATGTATTAGGCTTCTTTCTCCAATTGAACTAAAAACTATATAATTCAGTTCAGAAGTCATCTCCATCATGAAACTGCAGACTACTACCCCCAAAATTTCCAGTTCTTTCTTCATTCCTACTATACCTGTTCTTTGACCTTGCTGGGAATTCTCATCTTAGGACAACTCCTTTTTTAACACCAAACTATCAGCCTCTTCTCCTTTTACTTCTATATTCTAGATTATTCATTGTAATAGTAATGAACCCAGCCACAAGCAATACAGACAAGATCCATGTCCTTAGGAAACTTCTCGCCTAGGCTCAACTTCAGAATTCATTAATTTAATCCCGTTGCCAAACCCCACTTCTGTTACTCCCAGGTCTTTCCAGTGCATCCATCTGGAAAATTCCAATCAATCCACCTATCTGTCCTCATTCTTTTACACACACAAGATGATGCCCATTTGAAGAAAATCCCACAGTGGCAATAAATGGGGCCACTACAAACACACTCTCTCTAAGTTCACTTGCATCTCAACAGTGTGGGGCAATCCCATTATTCCTTATCATTTTTCTCTCCTATTTCCCAATCCCCTACCGTGTTTCATCTCTAATCTCTGAAAAAATGTACAGAAAGAAATAGAAGTCATTGAGGGACAAGGAGCTTCTTTAATTTTCTGTCCTTTCTCACCTGAAAAACTATCTGCATGTATATCTATCACTTCCTCCAACCCTAAAGGAGAATGAATCTGGTATCTTCACCCCTTCTCACACACATGCCTCAGCTGTCCCATTTAGGTGGCCCCAAATCCTGTCCTTCTACTGTCAAAAGTAGCTATCTCCAACCTGCCCTCTGGCTACGTCCTAGCTGTCACCCTGGTTGCCTGCCATATTACACGGCAGAGCTCCCAGAAAGCAGACACAGCTCTCACTTTTCTCTCTGCCCTTGGACAAGGGGCCCTCTCTGCTCTAGACTCCTCGTCCGACCAGGCCCTCCTCGCACAGGAGGACTCAGCCCAGCCTTCTCTTCCTCTGTGAGGGTGAAGACTCCTCAGTCTCTACTGGATGGTCCCATTGCACTGGTTGCTCATCTCTGTCTGTCTCTACCTTACTCTGTTGCAATAATTGATTCATATGTCTGATTCCCCTAAAGGACTATGGAGGACAAAAGCTGTGTATTCCAAGCCCAGTCCGGTATTAATGGCACATCCCCCATCATCTAGGTTCCTTTTGTGTTTCTGTAACACTCAGGTCAAATCTCTTCTCTCTCCCCATTAATTTGTGCACTGTTGCTTTGTGAGCAGAGAATGCAGTTCATACAATTTTTCTTTCTAGAACTAACTGAGGTTTTTAGCGGCATAACTTACTAAGTTTTATCCTATTTCATGTATACTTGTAAAAAAAAAACTTTAATACAAGGTATCAAACTTAAGATTTACAACATTCTGACCTTCGGTGACCTTATTATGTCTATTTAAATTGCCAAATTAGAAGCATGCTAAAGTTTCCCACTATGATTGTGGTTTTACACATTTTCCCCTTTTATTCCTAACAACTCTTGCTTTATGTATTCTAACATGTTATTGGATTTATAATGATACTTTCTTAATAACTTTATTGTATCACCATAAACTAACCACTTTTCATTCATTTACACAAATAATCTTTATTGAATGTTTATTATTGCCAGGCACTGTTCTGGGTGCTTGGGATACATCAGGGAGCAAAACGAACAAAAATCGTCCTTGTGGAGCTTTCATTCTAGTGGACAGATGGGCAACAGACAATAAACCTGACAGATAAGTAAACTATCCAATGTGTTAGAAAGTGTTGAGGGCTAGGAGTAGGGCCTTATAGGACATTATAAGGACTTTGGCTTTTACTCTGAATGAAATCGGTTTTCAGCAAAACAAGGACATGATCTCACTTACATTTTTAAAAGATCTGTCTGGCTGCTATGTTGAGAACCGAGTACGCGAGGGCAAGTGTAGAAGCAAAAAGACCCGTAGTGGGTCACTGTAGTAATCCAGGTAAGATAGGAGAGTGGCTCAACTCAGGTTGGTGACAGTGGGGGTGACAAAAATGTCTGCACTCTGAGTGTATCTTTAAAGGTAAGTTCAATAGGATTTCTTGACAGATTGAATACAGAGTGAGAGAAAGAAAGGAATTGGGCTTGATTGGAAGGTTTATGGTCTGAGAAACTGACTGGACAAAATTATCGTCAACTAAAGTAGGGAAGTGTTCGGAGTAGAGCAAATTTTAGGGAAGAGATTAGAAGTGCAGTTTTGGAGTTTTGGACACGTTGATTTTGAGATGTTTATTAGATAGCCAAGTGGAAATGTTCAGTAGGTTGCTGGATGAATGAGTCTGGAATTTAGGAGAAAGGGCTTGGCTGGGGGCATTAGCGTGGGAGTCAACAGCTTCATGACTGGTGTTTAGAGCCATGGACTGATGAGGTCATTAAGGGGCAGAGT
Source organism: Rhinolophus sinicus (assembly GCF_057876585.1). Taxonomy (NCBI): domain Eukaryota; kingdom Metazoa; phylum Chordata; class Mammalia; order Chiroptera; family Rhinolophidae; genus Rhinolophus; species Rhinolophus sinicus. Next base: position 160,867,181 of record NC_142517.1, on the reverse strand, counting down.
GAGTGTAGAGAGAGAAAAGGCCCATAAACCTTTTCGTTATATTTGATGGGTGTTGCCCTAAATCTTTACTATTCTGTCTAATATTAATATTGCTACTCTGCTTTTCTCCATGGATATTTTTCTATTAACAAATTTGACCTTGGGTTAACTTTCTACCTCAGGTCTCCCGGAAACCTGGTAAAGGTGGAATGTCAGCCATGATACTAACATTATTTATGATAAAAATGATTCGACTGATAAAACTTCATCTAGATTATGAATAAATATAAATACCTGGTAAGAAGCCATACTTTGTTGCGTGAGGCAACTCCAGGTTTTGCGGGACACATGTTGTTGTTGCCTACATGTGTCCCTTACAAGTGGTTCTTTAGGTTTTCCACTGAAAAGTAGATATCATATACTGGTGCAGTTACTACTGCTGTGTAACAAGTTATCTTAAGAGTGTAACAAAAAACACAAAAAAACTAATCATTTCATTATGTTCATAGATTATTTGGGTCAGGAGTTTGGAAATGAATGTGTGAGGCTACAGACCTCTGACAAGAAGGCCCTTAGACAAGAAGACGCAAAGGCTGGGGCTCACTGGATGGCCGAGGGCTGGAATCATCCGAAGGCTCACGCTCACATGTCTGGTGCCTGCAGTGGGATGCCTCACAGGCTCGGTCTCCTGACCAGCCCACCTTCCAGTAGCCTCTCCAGGTGGCTTGGCTCCCACACAGCATGGCAGCTCAGGCTCCGAGCACGCCTGCTCCAGTGAACAAGGCAGAACCTGCACCCCTTTTATGACAGCCTTGAAGGTCACACAGTATCACCTTCTCCATTCTCTTTTGGTTGAAGCAGTTACAAGACAGTCAAGAAGAGGGAATATAGACCCTACCTCTCAATGGGAGGAATATCAGAGAATTTTGCTATTCTTAGGGAGATGCTATTTTTCTTCAAATCACATTTTACTTCAAGAAATCAATAAAAGCCATATATATGTTCCTTCAGGAAAGTGCTCATATATCCCTCTCCTGGGTAGCTACGCAAAAAATCTGAAAACATTTATCCGTAAAGATATATGTACTTCGATGTTCATTGCAGCTTTACTTACAGTGGCCAAGCTATGGAAACAACCAAAGTGTCCTTCGATAGATGAATGGATAAAGAAGATGTGGTATATATACACAATGGAATACTATTCTGTCATAAGAAAAGATGAAATAGTGCCATTTGCGACAACATGGATGGATCTTGAGATTATTATGCTAAGAGCGAAATAAGGCACACAGAAAAAGTCAAGAACCATATGATTTCACTGATACCGTATTTCCCCGAAAATAAGACCTAGCCAGACAATCAGCTCTAACGCATCTTTTGGAGCAAAAATTAATATAAGACCCTGTCTTATTTTACTATAAGACCAGGTATAATATAATATAATATAATATAATATAATATAATATAATATAATATATCATATCATATCATATCATATCATATCATATCATATCATATCATATCATAATAAAATATAATACCAGGTCTTATATAGTATAAGACTGGGTGTTATATTAATTTTTGCTCCAAAAGACGCATTAGAACTGATTGTCCGGTTAGGTCTTATGTTCGGGGAAACATGGTATGTGGGATATAAAACTGAAAGCAACAAATGAACAAGACAAACAAAGAAACAAAAACTCATAGACACACAGACAATAGTTTAGTGGTTACCAGAGGGTAAAGAGGAATGGGATGGTAGATAAGGGTAAAGGGAGTCAAATATATGGTGATGGAAAGAGAACTGATTCTGGGTGGTGAACACATAACACGATTATATAGATGATGTAGTACAGAACTGTACACTTGAAACGTATGTAATTTTACTAATCATCGTCACGCCAATAAATTTTAATTAAAAAAATAAGAAAATGTGCTCATATAGACAAAATTTTGCATATATTTGAGGAGTTCATTCCCTTCCTTCCCATTGAATTCAAGAAACAGCCTTAGCATGTCACCATTCATTGACACATTCCATCAAGAGGGACTCTGTCCCCTCCACTGAAGCTGGGCTGCCTTCAACCAGTGAACAACTGCTAAAAGGAAAGGGACATTACTTATAGTATGTACTTTCACAAGTTCTCTCATTTAATTTTCATTTGACTTAGATAATTTTATACCTTCTCCCCTTTTTTAACAGATGAAGAAAGTAAAAATTCAGAAAGATTAAGTTATTTTTAATAGACTTAATTTTTAGGTTCATAGCAAAGTTGAGTGGAAAATGAAGTTACTTTAATTCATGTGATAATAAGTTGTAGAGACAGGATCCAAAATCAGATCTTTATCCAGTTGCCTTTTCATCTTATATACACTCACCCTTGGGATATAAAGAAGCATATTTATTCTTAGCACAATATCTGACATCTCACTGGATACAAAACTGAGCCTCTTGCCCTGATGGAAATGACTAATACTATGAGACTCAACTTACAAGTTCTGGAAGATGTTTAATCCTTTCTTACCCTATAATCTTCTACTCTAACATTAAGTTATAGTAAGTATTCCCTAAATTCATTTTTTAAAATGCTACTTCTGTCAGTAGGTTTTGCTATTCTATCTTGAATCTTGCAATTCTGCCTTAGGATTATACCCCACTACTGCATAATTCTTTCATATGCTTTCAAAAAAATTAAAGAAGTAGATACAAAATTAAAAATAAACCATATGATTCAAAACAACAACTCACTGGTCACTTTTGGAGGATAGATCTGTTATAGTAGTCCACCCTTATCAGTGAAGGATATGTTCTAAGACCCCCACTCCTTAGTACCAAACCCTACATATACTATGTTTTTTCCTACACATACATACGTATGATAAAGTGTAATTTATAAATTACCGTGTTTCCCCGAAAATAAGACCTAGCCAGACCATCAGCTCTAATGCGTCTTTTGTAGCAAAAATTAATATAAAACCCGGTCTTGGTGGGGGGTGGGGGATGAGGGTAAGGGAGATCAAATATATGGTGATGGAAGGAGAACTGAGTCTGGGTGGTGAACACACAATGGGATTTATAGATGATGTAATACAGAATTGTATACCTGAAATCTATGTAATTTTACTAACAATTGTCACCCCAATAAATTAAAAAAAAAAAAAAAGACCCGGTCTTATTTTACTATAATATAAGACCAGGTTTTATATAAGACCGAGTCTTTAATATAATATAATATCGGGTCTTATATTAATTTTTGCTCCAAAAGATGCATTAGAGCTGACGGTCTGGCTAGGTCTCATTTTTGGGGAAAGAGGGTAGGCAAAGTAAGAGGTTAACAACATAACTAAAAATAAAACAATTGTAACAATATACACATAATTGTAACAATGCATAAAAATTATGTGAATAAGGTCTCTCTCTCTGATACTCAATCTGATATACTAAGTAGCCTCACTACTAAGTGACTAACGGGTGGGTCGTGTACAGAATGGACAAAAGGAGATTCACATCTGGGGCAGGACAGAGCAGGATGGATGATGGGAGATTTCATCATGCTACTCAGAATGGCATGTAATTTAAAACTATGAATTGTTTATTTCTGGAATTTTCCATTTAATATTTTTGGAGCATGGTTGACTAGAGGTAACTGAAATCCCAGATAAGGAAGGACTACTGTACCTTAAAAACTAGTAAATAAAGAGAACAAATCAAACATTTAACTTTCCTTTCCAGGAGGAGGTCTAGCAGGGTAATCAAATACTTGATGATAAATTTTCTCTCTGTAGACATTTTCTAGCTAATGAATGAAGAAGGAATGATCGAATTAAAATATTATCATTTTGCTAACTCCTAATGAGTTAAAGGAGCCAGGTAATGATCTCCAATAGCCACTAACATCACAAAAAAGCAACACCCTATGAAGTATTCACACACACAGAAAATGTCTAACCTAAAACAAGCCAGGCCTTCGATCTGCCAGTTTACACAGGAACATTTTAAACGACCCAATTGGACATACAATAAGCAAAATCAGAATATGGAAAGCTCCATAGGGCAGATCAACTAACTAATTGCTTCAATAAATAAATTTCAAGAAAAAAAGGGTGGGGAAGGGGGAAGTAAATCTATAGATTTTTTTAAAAATTGACATCTTCTTTTCTCCATGTTGGCCTAAGTAGTACTTGAATTCCCTCTGGCTGTAAACTACTAGACAACTAGACAAAACGTGAAGGAGTTATTTTTTGGCATTGGATTTATTAAACAATGCAGGATGGTGAAACTTGAGGGTGAACAAAAGCGCAGGTGAGCCCAGATTGGCCTCAGTGTTCGGCCTGGGGAAACAGTCCGGGCATTGGAGGTGGGATCTGAGTCACACACAGAGCCTCCCTGCTTAGTTAGGGAGGCAGAGAGCAGAGGTCTGTGGAAGCAGCTGGAATTTGTGCAGCAGAGTACTGGAAAAGAGGCACAAGGTGAACCCAGACAGTAGCTGCTACACTCCGAGATAGAATAGAGACTCCAGTGATTGCAAGGCTGGGCGAAGCTGCAGTCCCAGCACAACCAGAGTAGACAGACCTCACTGACCCCACAGGTATTCAACTGAGACCCTAGAAAGATCATGCCTTCGGGGTAGAACCATATACTAACTAGCAGAGGAAGGGGGGGCAAATGAAGACCTGTGAGGCAAATCTGGCTCACTGTCTGTTTTTGTAAATAAAATTTTATTGGAACATAGCTGTGCTCATTTGTTTACATACTGTCTATGCTGCTTTTGCACGACACTGGCGGGGTTGAGTAGTTGCCACAGAGACTATAGTAGGGCTCACAAAAGCCTAAGATACTTGATATCTGGCCCTCTACAGAAAAAGTTTGCCGATCTCTGCACTAGAGTAAGGGCCACATTCTAGGACTACGGGCAAAACAAAGAATAAAACTAAGCCTGGCAGAATCAGAAAGAATTGCCAATAATTTTACCGTCTGCCAGGACAAAACCCAACATTTGTAAAAGAAAAACAACATAGTGTCCACAAGGTATTAATCATTATGTCACACATACAATTATATATTAGATAACATATGAAGGAGCAGAAAAATGTGATCAACAATCAAGGGAAAAAAAGCAGTCAATAAAACAGAAACAGACCCTGAGGTCACCCACATGACAGAATTAACAGATAAGGACTCTAAAACAGTTATTACAAATAAGTATATTCAAGTACTTAAAGGAAAAGATGGATATAATGAGTGAACAGCTGGAAAATCTCAACAGAGAAATGAAAACTCTAAGAAAAGAAACAAATGGAAATTCTCGAACTGCTAATACAATATATGAATAAAATAAATAAGGTCCCTTGTCTTTTAGAGATACATAATGAAAAATCTACAAATGAAATTATATGATATCTGGGATGTGCTTCAAAATAATCCAGCTTGGGGCAGGGGAAGTTGCTAGGGGTAAAGATAAAACAAAAGCGCCCATAAATTGGTGACTATTGTTAACTAGGTAATGGGAGTTACCCAATAGACGGTACTGTTCTCTCTATTTTTGTGTATGTTTGAAATTCTTGATATTCAAAAGCTTAAAAGAAAATCCAATCTAAAAAGCTGTTTTAACTATAAAATAAGATGTTCAAATGAAGTTCTGCACACATATTATTCTCCTCCCATCTTTGCCAAATTCCCTAAGATACGTAGCATCTACTCTGCATTTTCAAAGATTTCCAATGCTTGAGGAAAGGGGCCATTTCATAAAAACTGAATACTTAAGTAAATGCCATTTTCCCTCCTCTTGTCCCTTCTCCTCTCTCCTCTCCCCTCCCCTCCCCACCTCTCCTCTGTCTCTGTTTGTCTCTGTCTCTCTCTCCATCCCTCCATCCCTTTCTGTGTATATATGTTACACACTCAGACATACACATGGAGATATCGGTATTTGACTCTCAGAAATGTCAAAATGTCAAATGACTATATATTAAACTGTTCTATAATGTATTGTTTCCAAATAACATGTGTTGTGGACATTCCATATCAACAAATACAGATCAACATCGTCTTTTTTTTTTTTTAATGGCTGCACAGCATTCATCGAGGGTCTACATGTCCTGTACCCTGCACTGAAATTTCATAATTTCCATGGGAGATAGGAGCTACCTGTGTTACAGAAAGCTGTTTCAAACAGAGGAAAAACATAAGAGCATATGTGGCTTTAGGGACACCTCTAACTTAGGGACTTTAGGGCCATAATCTGATTGTGTCTTAATCTATGTAGTGACAAGCCATATTATAATAGAGTTGAAAGGTATTTGTTAAAAAATATCACATAGCAAAAACTTATTTTCATTCTCTGGCTAGCAGCACAGGTGGAGCTTAAGTCACAGGAAGCTCCTTATTCACATTAGCATTTTCCAAATCACACATGGACTGCATCCCAAAATTTAATTCTAAGTTGGTTTGGTGAAACGGGATACATTTCCCTACAGGCTCTATACAAGATAGGAAGGATCTCCAGTCAGTTGAGAAAAGTTTAAAGTACTTCATTCATGATGTACCATAGCCCCTCCTCTACCAGAAGGTTAAATTTTTGAAAAACCACTATGATAAGAGAATGCTCAGTGGAAGAATCTATGGCCTTAGAGTCACAAATTAACATAAGCACTTGCAAATAATTTTTACATTTGTTAAAATAAAATGAAAAAGAATAAAATATTAAAAGCAGTATATGCATCTTAAATAATAGTGATGAGTACATATAAGTAATTACCATTTACCGTTCTTTGATCATGGAAATCTTGAAGATGTTCCTTTCTTATATTACAAATTACATACACATTTTGCTTTGTTACAGAGGGTATGCAGAGTAAAGGATATTTTCCCCCTGGGTCTTGTCTTATTCAAACATTCAATGCATTTTGTATTTCTTTCTTCAGTTAGAAGGTTGCATTCTAAAAGTTCTTTCATTTAATTATGAAACTGAGTACTTACTATGTGCAGACACTGTCATCCCTAAAAGGCTCTTGTTACCTTATCTCTTGGTTCCAAGAGACTGATTTATCCCTTTCCCTTTCCAATGTCACTACTCATAGTTTCTACCCATCCCTTAGCCCATAATGGAAGAGAACGTCTTAACAGCTTCTTAATTCAGTATGCTTTTAATGAGTTTAACTTTGAGCCAGGTACTATGCTTGTTAAGATAAACAGATAAAACATAGTTCTTGCTCCACAAGAATTAACAATCTAGTTAGGAGTGGACATGGTGAGAGAAGGTTAGTGACTGCTACATATAGGATATGCTGTGACTAAAGTGACAATGAGCTGAAGATTCGTGAGAAAAAACTTATGCCCTTCTTAAGAGGTTAAAAAATGTCTTCTTCCCATTTTCCAGTAGGGAAAGATGCACATAGATGCTGATGATAAGTCTTGGCACATAAAGACTTACAGTAGATTGATTTACATCAATCTAAATGGGTGACAAGGAGGAAAAAAGAGGAGGCTTCATTAATTTAGTCTTCATTTTTAAGCCTGGAGGGTGGGGAGCAGGTGGTACAGGATAATCTGTCTGCAATTTAAAACTAGCTATGAATAGTCCATAAAGGGGACCTTTCCCCATCACTAATTCTCTTCCTGATGACACGTTTTCCCATCCTCCCATAATGAGAAGATCCCTTTTAGCTGCTGCAGCACTGTGGGGTCCAGTGGGATGGGTTATAGGAACCAATAACCTGGCCTGGCTTCCCTATAACAGCTTTTCCCAAGATTGTCTGAACCATTATTTGTCAAAATCGTAAGTGACAAAAAAGGTTAATATGTTATTTCTATCATCTGCAAAGACAGTATATACATTTACATACATATATATGTGTATATATATATATATATGTGTGTGTGTGTGTGTGTTTTGCCACCTACTCTCCCTTGACTATCTCCCCAGATCCTCTTCACCATTCCCTGCAGAGCACAAAAACGAAGTCTAACCGCCATTATTTCTTATAAAAAGAGGAAACAGCAAAGTAACTTGATTAGTAAATAGTTTAGACCAGAGCCCAGATCTTAAGAGATGTACATTGGTGCTCTTTTCACAAGGTGCACTCTCATGCTGACCTCCACTATTCCATCCATCCAGCTCAAAGTACTGTCTCTATCACCTTCTTACACATCTCTCACCTCAAATCTTCCTATGGGGCCTCACTCATCACCACACTGAAATACTGAGGTTTATCTGCCTACCAACCTCCTTCCTCTCTAAAAACAACTTCCTCTTTGCTTTTCACACACACTCATGCTCATCCTGCCTCACCTGAACTTCGCACAGTGATTTCTATGAGAGACTTTGCCATGCAGTGCAGAAGAATGAGCCTCTTTTTTAAAAAATCTAAATCATGTTCAAATGCCCGTTTTGCCTCTTATAATCTGTGTGACTTTAGTTATCTTTAATCTCTTTGCCCCACTCTTCTCATCCATAGAGAATAATATCTAATTCATTGGGTTTTAAAAGGTAGCTAACATGTAAGCATCATATGTAAGTAACACAGTATCATGTACATATGAGGTACTTAAAAAATGGTAGCTGTTTACGATGAAAATAATATTTACCTCAAAGGGCTGTTGTTCCTACACGCCTGACACCTAAGTAGTAGTCATGCGGGGTCTCTGGTCCTGCTCCCCATACAAGAATGCAGGATATGGTGAGGCCAAAAAGGAACACCAACCACGGATAGGGGGTTCATACCACTATAGCCTCGCTGGCAGCTGGGTGGGAGACACAGGAAGCAAGAGCCACATATGCGCAATCTGCTGGCCACTTCTCTGCCAACCAACCAACCCCACTTGCTAGCGGCAATCCAGCTAGCTTAGCCACTGCAGTTACATTAGTGGCTAATGGCTAACTGGTTACAGCTGCTGGCCATCTACTACCCGAGCCAGCACCTTTCCACATGAGGTCAAGAGCCTAGAAACTGCTCTCTGGGACTCGGTCCCCACAGTAGTCCCTGAAAATATGTTATTTTCCCTCTTTTCCCACCCTCGAAGCAACTTCCTAGTTCCTTCCAACAAAGATTCAGAAACTAGTTCAAATCCAACAGACTTCCCTAATTCAGCTATAAAAATATTTGTATGTTTACTAAAATCTCACCACTCACACAGAGTTAACACCTACTGAGAGCTACCCAGACATAATTTCTCCTCTTAAGCCACTGGAAGAAAATATTTTTCGTTTCCCAAAAGACGTGTCCTATAGTTACAACAGACACAAGTTGCCCTCAGGCACATTTCAGAGTTACCAGTTTCATCGCTCCACAACCAGAATAAGTTAAGTTTGCTACACTATTCATACAACTGACGTGGCGGAAGAAAACTTCAGACAACGTCCCATAAATCCCAAGGAGTGACAAGGAACAGATGCCACGCAGTGACGTGGTCTAGGCGAGTGACGAGTGAACAAATGTGTTGTCTGTTCCTGCGGCGTGTCACTGTGTCATCGTGTGTGCCTGATGTGTCCGTAGTACGGAAAAGTACACTCGTGTGCAACGACGTCTGAGCGCGAATGTGTATCCCCTTGAACGCGAGTGCACAGGTAGTGAGCAACGGTGCGAACCCCCGCGGGGCGTCCTCCAGGTGCTTACCTCTGCGGAAGAGCAGGTGGACGCCGCTGGGCGCCGCCATGTTGGCGTCGGTCACGTGGCCGCCCGCCTCCGCTCGCCGCCCCGCCCTGTAGAGCTGTCCAGTCGCGGCCTGTCAAAGACCGGAGGCGCCGAGACCGCCCGAGGGGAGCGCGCGTGCGCGCGTGGGGCTTACTGCGGGAGCCCCGGAGGCGGAGCGGCTCCGGCACCGGGGCGACGAGGGAACCCGCGGCCGGCTGAGTCCGCTCCGGCCGCGAGAGGCGGGCTCCAGCCGCGGTTCGCACGCTCTCTCTGAACCCCGGCGCCCAGGTGGGATGGAAGAATCCAGTCAGGTAAGCGTGGCATCAGTATTTGTAGCATCAACATTTTGGTGCATGGAAACGTGAAGTTGGGAGGAAAAAATAAAGCACAATCTAGAGTTTAGTATAGGACTTTGCATCGTTTTCCACTTTGTTGCAAATTATTACCCTGGATTCAATTGAAAGGTAAAAAATTTGGTTCAGTCACCAGCTTGCCTCTTTGCTGTCCCAGAATCTACATTACTCAGCAGAGACTTCAGACAAGACAGGATTTATGTGCAGCTGCATAATCTATGCTGGGTACCCCAGTGGATTTGTTCAAAGGACTTCTCATTCCTCAAGGACACCACCGGCTCTGCGGTATTAACTGGAGTCTTAATTCCAAATTTGACTTTTAAGAATGAGAGGATGACGTCGGCCAAATGTGCTGCCAAAAGGTGCAGCCTGCAGAAAGCCAATTGTGAATCAAGTGAGGGAGCTGATTGATGTGTCTCTAGTGATGAGGTTGCCCATTTGTACCAAATTCACTTTTCCTCTTGTCTGCATTCTGGGCCAGATTCCATCCTGTCATGGACCAGGTATTAATTCATCTTGGTAGCCTGGTGCCCAGTAACGAAACTGATATTCAAGGAATGTCTGGTGAAGGAATTGAACTCTCCATGGAACTAGTCAAACCAAGAATATAAGTTTCCAGGACTTTAAATGCAGTGAAGATTGATAAGGATTCTGGGTGAACGTATGTGATGTTTCCTAATTAATTTTTTAAGAATTCAGTTTAATTACTCTATGAAAAATCCAGACAATTCAGAAATGAGTGAAGGAAAAAGTGCAAGTCCCCTTCCTCACCCTGGCTACACTCCACAGTCCTACTCTCCAGTCAACCGGTGTGTGCATCATCCATGCCTTTCACAGGCAAATGTGTGTAAATCTTTTAAATGGAATCACATACTTACTGTTATTTGTTTTTTCCACTGATCATAAACATCAAATCTCAGAACATTTAGCTTGAACCCATTCTTTTTAATGAATACATGGTCCTGATATTTTTATTTTTAAAGAGAATGAATCTTGGCAGTTCATTGAGGACACGAGCTATACTTCTTGGGGATCCAGTTTTGGATGCTTTTGGGTCACCTTGAAAGATAAAGAGAAATAATGTTTTCCCGAGATAAACCAGATGTACAAGGATGAGAAAGTACTTCTACGCGTTAATTCAAGCCCCACCTTTTTCAAACTCAGATCAATTCCAGAGGTTTTTTTTTTTTTAAATAAACTTTTATTTATTTACGTGTATTTTTCCAGGACCCATCAGCTCCAAGTTAAGTAGTTGTTTCAATCTAGTTGTGGAGGGCACAGCTCACAGTGGCCCATGTGGGGCAACCCTGGTGCTATGAGCATCGTGCTCTAACCAACTGAGCTAACCGGCCGCCCCCGAGGTTTCTGAACATGGTAAATCTATCCTCTGTATAACTGAAGCCAACAATCTGAGTGCAGCAAAGAAGCCTGAGAGTTAGCGGGGCACAGAGTCTCAGGAAGTGTGCAGAAAAAAGAAACCTAAAAGTCCCTAGCAGAAGGTCAGAAGGCATTACGCCCAATTTCAAACACACCTGAAATAGGACACATGTTCATTTTTCAGGTCAGCCAACCTGTGGAAAACAAATGCACAATTTATTTCCCTGCAACTGGGATGACAAGGAAAAGGGAACTGTGAGGACTCAGGTGGCACTACCATAGTGGAATCCCCAATAAGTTCAGCACAGAATGTGGGTATCTAAGATGAGCGAGAAATGAAGCAGATAGGAACTTGCACAGGTGATACAGCTCATCCACTGATGCTTGATTTGGCTGCTTTCATACCACATCCTTCTGACATTAGGATTAAAAGCTGTCAACGTTATGTCCTACGAAATCATTAATTTATGAGATATGTGCATACTGACCAATAAGGTAAAGGGCTAGACCACTGACATCTGAGATCCTTGCATTTCTAACATTCTGTGATCCTGGGCGTATAGGACATTATGCTTTCATCTAGATGAGTAACCACTACTGACTCACTTCTTTACTCCAGATCTGTCCAGATTCCCATCTGTGAAATGAAGCTTAATTATATTGTGGCACCTCACTGATTTGTACTCTTGCCATTATTTACATTTTGTATTTGGGATTCTTGAGTGAAAAGTTGAATAATTTTTCAAAACCCGGGTTCAGGAAATAAAGGATAACTTCTTAATATCTTCAGTTTCTGTGTCCAAAAATTCATTCTTCAATGGGAAAATATTTTTATTGTGATTGTTTTATAAGTCTTTTACGTTGGATTTAAAAAGATTGTTTCTTATTAGCCATCTTTTAAAATATTTTCTTCTTTTATAAAAGAAATAAATCAGAAATAAATTCTGATATTCATATATTTAAAGTCAGTTTTTTCTTCCCCCCCTACTTAATCTTTTATTATCACGTTATACCGTATAACTTTTTCAAAAGTTGTGTATAGTCTGTGATATTTAAATTATATCAGCCTCTGTAATGTATATATTGCATTTGTAATTACATTCACATTTTTAAAATGTTCTACGGGGATTATGTGGCATGAAATCCTTTAAAAATAAATTTTGTTTTGTAATACATCATTCTGTAACTTGTTTTACAAGTTTAGATTTTAAAATACTCATTAGGATTACCTATAATGCAAGATACAGACAGGTAACCCTGTATAACATGGTTGTTAGGGTCCTAAAAAATGCCATTTTGTGCAAATCCATGTTATACAAAACAAAACCAGTACAAAAAAGGGGGTTAGGTTCCAAAAATTAAAAAAAATACTAATTTTTATAATTAAGAGAAATATCTTTATTAAAGCAATTTTCTGCAAAGTATAACTTGTTAATATGTATTAAATAATGTTTTCTTCGTCGTCACTACTAACCACCATTAACCAAGGGCATTTTTTTCCTTTTTTTTAAAAATATTTTTCTTGATTTATTTTTCAAATTCTCCTTTTTGGTTAAATACATTTTTTATTAGTTTCAGGTGCACAAGACAAAGTAATACTTAGACGTTTATCTTTTATATCCCTCACACTGTATGAACTCCCCTCCCCCCATCCACTATCCTTCTGAGATCGCACAGAGCCATTACATTTCCACTGTCTCTATTCCTAATGCTGTACTCCGCTTCTTGTAAGTACATACATACACACACACACACACATATATATATATACACACATACAAACTTGTAGTTGACATTCATTATTGTTCAGCTTCAGCTTCAGGTGTACAGTGCAGTGATCAGGCATCTACATCATCCCTGAGGTGGTCTTCCTAATGAGACAGGTGTCCATCGGATACCCTACAAAATCTTTACATTATTGATTACATTCCCCAAATTAATTTTCAAAACCCCGTGGCCATCTTGTGGTTACTGTTTTCTAATCCCCTCACCTTCCCCTTTATCCTTACCGCCCTCCCATCTAGCTACCCTCAGTTTTTCCTCTATGTCTCCAAAACTGTTTCTGATTAGTTCATTCACTTATTCTTTTCTTTAGATTCCACATATAAGTGAGATCATATGGTATTTGTCTTTCTCTGTCTGACTTATTTCACTTAACATAATGTTCTCTAGGTCCATCCATATTGTTGCAAATGGGAAGATTTCTTTCTTCTTTATGGCTGCGTAATACTCTATTGTATAAATGTACCACAGTTTCTTCATCCAGTCATTTACCGATGGGCATTTCGGTTGTTTCCATGTCTTGGCTATTGTGTATAGTGCTGCAATAAACATAGGAGTGCATAAAGTTTTTTGAATTAGAGTTTTGGATTTCTCCAGGTAGATACCTAGGAGTGGAATTGCTGGGTCATAAGGTAGTTCCATTTTCAGATTTTTGAGATACCTCCATACTGTTTTCCATAGTGGCTGCACCAATCTGCAATCTCACCAACAGTGCATGAGGGTTCCCTTTTCTCCACATCCGCGTCAGCACTTGTTGTTCGTTGATTTATTGATGATAGCCATTTTGACTGGGGTGAGGTGGTATCTCATTGTGGTTTTTATTTGCATTTCTCTAATGATTAGTGAGTTTGAGCATTTTTTCATATGTCTGTTTGCCATCTGTATGTCCTTTTTAGAAAAATGTCTCTTCAAGTCCTTTGCCCCTTTTTAATTGGGTTGTTTGTTTTTTTGGAGTTGAGTTGAGTGAGTCTTTTATAAATTTGTGATATTAACCCCTTATCAGGTACATCATTGGCAAATATCTTCTCCCATTCAGTAGGCTCCCTTTTTATTTTATTGATGGTTTCCTTTGCTGTGAAAAACTTTTTAGTTTGATGTAATCCCATGTTTATTTTTCTCTTACTTTCCTTGCGCGAGGGGAGAGGGCATTTTCTTTTTGACAAGATGTCGTCATCCTCTGAACTTAATACTCCACAAGCAAAATGGATTTAAAATTCTAATAAATTTAAAAATTCTGCATTCAAATCTGATACGACACCCATGCTCAAATGAAAAATTTCAAATGAGGTATCTTTCACTCTTAAAAGCTCTTACTATGCTCCGTGTCGTTTGGGGATTTCTCCAATTCTCAAACCGTGTCAGAGTGAAACCGTGTTCTAGGACGCAGTGTTATACGAGGGTTTCCCCAATTCTCGGACTGTGTTATAGAAGTGCCGTGTTATCCGGGGGTTACCTGTACTTAAAAATACAGACTATAAAGACTAAGGTGCTTACATACCTATAGAAGAAAACTGTTATATATGAACACATTGTAAAACTGAAATAATGTGCTATTTTCTGCTGGACACAGAGCAGGTTCTATGGCCTGTTAACTGGTGCCCTCGAACCTGCGCAACTTCCGTGGGACTGTCGTCTCACCTTCATTCACCCTTCCTGATCTTGGTTATTAGTTTTGCCACCTGAATCAGAAAAATTAGTCTTTGATTTGATTTCAGGATCGTTTCTTAGTATTTCACTCTATGGCTTAAGAATATTTCCATCCTGCCCTCTAATCGTCTAACTTTAGTATAAAGAAATTATTTACATTTTTAAAGTCAAATGAACATTCTTTCCAGAAACTAGTAGCTGCATAAATATAACCTGCACATAAAACAGGGACCTGTCTCAGTAGCTGATTAAACCCCTCTAAATGAGTAAAAGGGCCAGCTTCAAATGATTGTATGTTCAGGCAGAAAGTTTTTAGGTCACTTTATTAACCACCTTGCTGGTGGAATGTCATTTCCTAGACCAGTCATTTCAGACAATAATAGATATGTTACTGGCTAATCTAGTGGTACCCTTAGAAAAAAATGTGTAAATGCTCCATGTTTTTGGAGAAAAAGTAATGCCATATGCAAGGCAGTTGTGAGACACCAAGTGGATTTCTCCTTGCTGCTTCTGCCCTGTTTCCTTGATCTACAGCAGTGCCCACAGGGAATTGGGGGCAGGAGAGAGAGGCTTTATTTATATGTGACCTTCCTTCCCCTCCCATTTTTGATTTGTCTAATGACATATTCTCAGTCATATAATTCCTATGCAAGTGAAACTTGAAGCTCCACCCTTTTCTAACAAGATTGCCCCAGCTGAGCCCCTCCAACATTGAAATTCTGATGATTTCAGGGCCTACAGCCGTTTATAGGCCTAATCCAAATGGGCTCAGCAAATAGCATGTTGCACGGTCCTGAGAAGTCTGTCAGGGTAAGCGGAGTAGAATGGGACCAGACAGAGCTAACTAACAGACAGGGTGTTGTTGCTCTCATAATCAGTCTGGCCAGTAGTTTTTTTAAGCTGGTTCAACCCCTTGACTTGAAAGGTATTATAGGAGATTGTAAACAGAAATGCTGCAGCCTAAGAGCCTATCCATTGTTGGACCAGTTGCCCACCTGGAATGGTTGGTAGGGGCCCAAGGAGGGAAGGTATGGGAAGGCTGTAGGGAAGAGGATGTGGGTGATTCTAGACCTCCCTCACTGGTGCATCCGAATTTTCTGACAATACTACTCTGAAGAAAGTTGGATTAAGACAGAAATGTGCATTTGCCCTGTGAAATTTAAGTAAAAGTGTGTACCGTTAGCGACTACCATCTATTCTCATTTACTAATCCCTGGGAAAGTAGCACATACTTATACACTTCTGGAGAATGAAGAATTCCATTCAGAGTAAGGAAGAAGGGCAAAAAGTTGCCAAGAGAATTTAGCGATCAATCAGCCAATCAATACATACCTAAGTGCCTGCGCAAGGCTCAAAGGAGATATGATTTTGGTTTTGTGCTTAAGAAACTAATTGGAAAGCTGAAACTAATGTGCTCACAAGAGTGTGCGAAAGGAAAACCAAATACCTCTAAGATTATAAGCCCCGTATGAGCAACACCATGAGTGAGGGGTCACAGATTCTGACTATCCCTAGCTGCTGAGAACTGAGGAAAATGCTGAACTCTAATTATGTAAGTTCCCAGGAAATTGCACCTATTTAATCTCCTTCATTTCCTGCAAAGATGAAGGTGAAAGGGAAATATGCTTCCTTTAGCATCTCTAAGAAGAAAAAGGAAAATGCTCTCGATCCTCTTGTGGGAATTTGATAAAAGTATTTTGGTTTTTGTTTTCTGTTTACACATGTATGTAATATGTGCTCTTTAAAAACATTTTTTAAAAATACTGAAATGTGTAATACAGAAAGCAGAAATCCCCCAGAAAAGCTCTCTCCAGGTAATCAGTTAATGAGTTTATGTATATTCACCCAGTTTTTTTTTTCCTACACATATACCATTTGCTAGACATTTTAAGGGGAGGTACCTATTTTTATCATTACCAGTCACATATCTACATAGAGTAAAAGACAGCAGACTAGGCAAAGGGCAGGAATGCACAATATTACTATGTCTTTATTGCAATCTACTGTACATTCTTTTTTCCTTTTGCCTTCACTCTGCACTTTTCTTTCATTGTTTCCACCCTTCTGTAATACTACTTATTTTACAGTTTTTTTGTGTTCCTCCTGAAGTGATGGTACATTCCCAATTACCTTCTCATGTTTTCCCATCTTTGCTTATTCTTTTGCTGGATTTATGGTTCTGTTCTCAGCTATGGTTGCTGTTTAATTCTTAAGTGTGTTTGAGTACAAATACATGGTCCTGTAGGATTGTGTGAGACCAATTCATAGAGAGAGCAGTTCAACCATTAACATCAGAGGTTGAAGAAATTTGATTTTGGCATTTCTTGCCTGTAAGCGTGAAACAATACTCCTTGGTCAGTTAGCACTTATGCAAAATATACTGCAGTTAAGAATCTCCAAAGTGGAGATTATGAAATAAGAAGGGATTTAATAATAGAAAAACAGAACTAGCTGTATGTCTCTTTCTCCCCTCCCACTCTCCGCCCCCACTCCCCAAACTGGTTGACAAACTAAACAGTAGTGCATTTCTTAACTTTTTCTCACCTCTCACTCAACGAATTCTATATTCAAGACTGAAACTGTTGAAACAAACAAGAGGGCAGATGCTGCCCCGACGTCTCTTCCCATTGAGCTGAGCTCCTCTGTGCATACCACGTCCACTTCAGCCCACAGAATAACCTATCTGGAGAGCATTCTCCTCATCTGAAGCACACACAAACATCACTGCAGTTTCTTTGGCTTGATAAAGGATAAAGGAAGAAAAGCGGCAGCTGCTCTAGGAGCAGACAGCAAACAGGCCTCACTGTGGTAGCCACACGGCCTTTACAAAGGGAATTCAGAGAGCTAGGCAAACAAACGGACAGCCCAAGACTTCCAAACAGATTCACTTGCCAAAATTATTAATTAAAAATCTAAAGAACTGTCCAGGTGAACTGAGAGTCTAACCAAAGCACATTTCCCAACTTGCTTTTATTAAGTTGTAAGAGAGAGAAGACAGTGGAAGAACTGGAATGCACTTCAAAGATCACCACTTAATCCAACTCAAACTCTATCCCTTCCAATTTTAAGGTAAAGATAGGCTCAGAAAGGTCACTGGAGAGAAGATTCACCCCTTTTCCAGCCTGTGTACATTATAGCACTGCAGGTCTTTAAAAAATC
Organism: Rhinolophus sinicus; assembly: GCF_057876585.1. Taxonomy (NCBI): domain Eukaryota; kingdom Metazoa; phylum Chordata; class Mammalia; order Chiroptera; family Rhinolophidae; genus Rhinolophus; species Rhinolophus sinicus. Next base: position 160,849,254 of record NC_142517.1, on the reverse strand, counting down.
TATTTTTTACAAGACATTTATAAGGCACTTCTTGTAGCATTTTATACTGTATAGCTCTTCAGATACTCATCAGAGATGACATCACACTTTTATTGCATTATATTTCTCCACAGGGTTAATGGAAAGCCCCCAAAATTATGACATGAAAAACTTCAAAGCTTTGGTTTTACACGTGGTGTCTGTTGATTCATAATCAGGGTGTGAAAGATAACTGTTTTTGATAGTCAAGTAAAGCGCATGGTTCACTGTGATTACTTTGAGAACCAGTTTCCAAAGACAAGGATTGAGTATTGCTTTATTTTTTATTTTTAAAAGAAAGCTTTTTTTTTTTGGCGAGTTCCGCCTTGTGCAAGTCAGGCTGAGCACAATCTCAGTTTAAAGGTGCCACTGTCTGCTTCAGGTAAACTTATTTACAATTTTTTCTGAATGTACAATTGTATTTGATTTGACATTATATGGAGTTTGAGTTGCTGTACAATCTATTATTATTTAAAAATTTTATTTCAAAGTAACACAGTTTTAAAAAAACATGGAATTATTAACAAAGTTTACAATGAAAAGCAGTCTCCCATCCCATCTTTTCCTACTCTGGCCCCAGACTCAACCATTTTGAACTGTTTTTATTTCTAGTTACTGCCCAAAGTCACGCCAACTGTAGTTTATTATATTTGGACTCTGACTTTCTTGTACTTTTTTTTCCTGGAGTTAATGCTTTTCTATTCTAATTGGGACCAATTACTTTCTTAGACATGCCATTCAGTTGCCATCCTCAGATTTCTTTTTATTGGAATGAGATCAGTTTTATTATTTCTTGTACTCTACATCATCTTCCATGCTCTTTGATTTCACCTTCATGCCGCTAAAATAGGTCTACAAGTAACTTCATCAGAAAGTGTGTAAAGTAAGTTTTCTGGTTTCTTAGGTTTCCAGAACTACCTTTATTTTTCTCTCACACTTGACTGATAGTTTGGGTTTACGTAAGGATTCTAGATTCAAAATAATTTTCCATCAGAACTGTGAAGACACTGTCCCATTATCTTTTAGCATGAAGTATGGCTGATAAAGTCTAATGCTATTTAAATTTCTCTCCTCTCCCAGGTTACCTGTTTTCCCCTCTGAAAGCATTTAGTATCTTTATTTTATGCTGTGTTTTAAAATTTAATAATGTAGCCTACATGGATCTTTTTAGATAAGTGGTATAGAAGTGAAGAACCCAAGAGAATTACACGGCCTGGGCTAAAATCCTAGCTCTGCCATTCACTGTGTGACCTTGGGTGAAATAACCTCACATGAGGATAATACCATTATGCCTCAGAAGGTTGTTGCGAGAACTGAGATGACTGATGTTAAGTGTTTAGCAGGTAGTAAGTGCTTAGTAAATGTTAGTGATGATGATTTAATCTTGCTCAATCTTCAGTGAGCTCTTCTAATTTGAAGATTCATTTCTTCAACTCTGAGGAATTATCTTCCCATTCTTTGATTATGTCCTTCTGTTCACTTTCCCTCTCAGAAACAAAAATAAGCTGGCTATCAGATTTCCCATATTGATTTTTCTGTTCTTTTGTATTTTCTCTTTTTGATATTCTGGAAAATTTCTTCAACTTTATACCCCAAGTTTCTGCTGCTTGAATTAGAACACTCATTTTAAATTTCGAAGAGCTCTTTCTTATTCACTGACTGTTCCTTTTAAATAGTATTGTTTTTGTTTCATATATACAATATCTTTCCCAATTTTTATCTTGAAAACTTAAAAACACAGAAATGTTGAAAGAATCATACAGTGAATGCCCATATATACCTTCCACCTAGATTCAGTAATTTAAAAAATTTTGTCACATTTGCTTTCTGTTTATATACATAAGTATGTCTACGTATGTATGTATGTATGCATGCATGCATATATATTCCACCTACACAAACACTTTTTTTCTGGACCTTTTGAATGTCATTCGCGGATGTCATGACTCTGATCCTGAATACTTCAGGATGTGACTCCTAGGAATAAAGACATTTCTCCTACACAAGCACAATACTACTTTCACAACTATGAAAATTAACAAAATTCCATGTCATCCTTATTCAAATTTATCTATTCTCTGTGTGCAGAACCTATCAAAATGTAAAATATCCATGCACTTTCACTCAGCGATTCCATCATGATCTTGTGTACATAAGCCCACATGTACAAAGTGGGGTTTACACAAGAATATTCACTGCAGCACTGCTTATAAGAGCAGAAGACAGGAATCCTAAATGTCCATTAATAGAGGCTTGATCTAAACATAGTGAAATCAAACGATGGAATATCAAACAGCTGTTTAGAATGAAGGTATTTAGAACTGAAGTGTTCTAATATATACTAATAAAGATATGAGTAAAATTTAACTGGAAGATTCTGAGTACTGCATATAGTATATCATTTGTGTTAAAGAATTATGGATGTTTGCAGACTGATAATTACCTCTGAAGGAAAAAAAAAGAAACTGGTAGAAGTAACTGCCTCTGGAGAAGTGAACTGAGGGATGGGGTGGGAGGGCAGCTTACTTCTCATCAAATATTCTTATTCATTTTGAATTTTGTACTATGTCCACCTTATATAAAAAAAAATATATGTTGACAGTGGAAGAATGTTCAATCCCATGTAGCAGTGATTCTCCAAGGATTATTTCGCCTCCCAGAGGACACACAGCAATGTCTGGAGACACACTGGGTTGTTACAAGTGGAAGTGGGGTGCTACCAGCGTCCAGTGGATAGAGGCCTGGTTAACCAGCCCATAGTACACAGGTCAGGCCCGTGCAACAAAGAATGATCTGGCGTAAAATGTCAGTATTGCTGAGGTTGAGAAACCCTGCTGTAGAGCAGTTATTCTGGATGATGAGGTGTCAGACGAGTTAAGCAAGACTGAAGGAATGAACAAAAAGAAAGTCATGGAGATAGGCCTAAGCATTCAACTCACTGTGCCTCTAAGATAGTTAACATTTCTAGCTGTGAAGGAGGATGGACGGAGAAGTCCAGCATGTTCCTGTTTGCATAGTCATTCCAGATTGGTACAGTATCAAGCTTCTGTAACTTCAGTTCATATTAATAATTTTAGCTGTTGTAAACATAGTATAGTCACTAAGAATGAGGTCAGTCTAAAGTCTGTGATTTCTAGGGCTTTAATATATAGGTGTACAGTTGAATTCTGAACACCATGGGATTGAACTGTGCGGGTCCACTTATACGTGGAATTTTTTTATTTTTTTATTTTTTAAGTAAGAGTTTATTTGAGCCAAACTGACGGCATATGTAGGGGAGCAAGATCTCAAATGCTCCTCCAGAGAGTGACAGTTTTGCAGTTTCTTTTATGCATTTGAAATTAAAGGGAATGTAAGGAAGATTACATGGAGGTGGGAGAAAGCAAGGTGGGGATTAGATTACAGGATCGTTAAGATTATGTGCTCTCTTGAGGGTGGTTACCCCTTGAAGGGGTATTACTTCTGGTATTTCAAAGGTGTGCTAATCTAGATGCACAAGAATAATGGACAGGACTGGCTTAAAACCTTTCATTAAAGAAGTTATAGGCCTGGAGCATGAGTACCCTCCATGACCTGCCCAGTTAGGAATTTATGATTTATTTTGGCACCACTTTTTTATCCACCCTATAAAAACTCTCAAACTTTTCTTTCTCCTTTGGAACCCCCTGGGTATTTCCTAGTTGTGCTTCTGGTTTATAAACCCAAGACCCTTGAATAAATCTTTGTCATTTATTTCTAGCCAAAGCCTCCTGACACTTGAGCTCAGCTGACGCCAGGAAGCCCAACAATAACACCTGTAACAATCAGCCCAAGGCCAGGACTTGATCAAGAACTGACAGCTATCCTGATTTTTGTCCTTGCTTCCAACTTAGGACCATTTAGAGAAACATGCACCCCTGACCAATCACATAGGACACCCCACTTATAGTCAGCACGCCTCCAGCTTCCCAGACCAACAGACTCCAGTCAGGGCACACCTGAGCCTTCCCTTTGTTCCAGTTTATATATGGATTTTTAAAAAATCTGCATTGAAGTGGACCTGTGCAGTTCAAAGGTCAACTGTACTTTTGATCTGTGGTTGGGAATCTGTGTATGCAGAGGGCAGACTCAAGTTATACACGGATTTTTGACTGCACCGGTGGTCCATGCTCCTAACTCCCACATTAGTCAAGGGTCAGTTATACTTGCACTTGTACAAGAATATGCACTGCAGCATTGTTTGTAATGGAAAATACTGGAAACAACCTAAATAACAGGACTGGTAGAGTAACATGAGGTATCCACACAATGGTATACCATGCAGCCATTAAACAAGATAGCTCCAATGATCCCTAAGATAGTAGGTTAAAAAAAAAAAGCAAGTTAGAGAACAATATATGTGGGAGGTTACCAAACCATATATACATATGATATATAAAAGACATATATTATACATAATATTCATTTATGCATATATGTCTGAAAGATACGCAAGATGGCAGAAACAGCGGTTGTTTCTGGAGGATTGGGGCGAGGAACTTTTCACTGTATGCCCTTCTGCATTTTTGTACTATGTGCACACTAATTATATACATAAACACAGCTCTGCCCGAGTCAATGAATAAATTAAATGCACTGTGTAATTGTGCAACATATAATACAAGGAGAATGTATATTACAATAAAGATATAAAGGAATGTGGAAATACAGAAAAGTTGTAGATAATGAAAAGTTGAAAATGTTGAGAGGAACTGAGGAACTTTAAGCCATACTTCAAATGAGGCGCCAATAATTTCAGTCATTACAATCCAACATCCTTTTCTAATACCTGCTCCTCTAGGGTATAAAAACAAGGGCAGTTACGACATTTGGTGACTAGGGCAAATATGCAAATGAGGTATGATATTGTCCGGATGGTGATGAAAACAAAGGCCGTCTTACGAAGGGCCTCATGGGCTGACATGCTTAGGACTTGGCTGGCCTGCTCGATTGGGGGACGAGATGGAGGAGTGGAAGTCACGAGCCCAAGGTGCAGTCCTGGCTTTACTGCTAATGCATAGGTGTGACCTTAAGCAAGTGAACCTCTGGATCTATTGTTCACCTATAAAATGAGAGTGTAGATCCCAAAAGACAAATGAAAAAAACAAATGGATAATTCCTATCAGGGAAAGAAATTCACAAAAACATGGAAAACTAGCCTTCTCATTTAGCAAAAAGGATATAAATCTGAGGTTTTAATACCTATTAAAACAACAAAATCGCCATCCCTTGCCTTTGAAATTCTGTTAAAACCAGTATATACATTCATATCTGTAATTTACATTCTGGAAAATATGGCACGTTTGTATAACTGAGCCACATATTCCTACCCTTTGACTCAGTAACTGCATTTCCAAGGAATTTACCTTAAGGAAATGATTTAAAAGATACAAAAATATATATATACAAAGACAATTCATTTGAATGTTTATAATAAAAAAAAAAACTAGGTAAATGGTTTAATATGGAATCAACATGAAATACTGTACACTGTACATCTGAGAATCATTCTGAACCCTAGAAATGTTTGTTAAAAAACTGCTATGTTCAATGTATATAGAGATTACTATACAAATGTAAAATAATTTCATTTAGAAGGAAGAATTACGGGTACCTTAATTAGTATTTAATACTATTAAACTGGCTTTTAAATTTGAATAAAAATAACTTAAGAATGAATTTAAGGAATGAAATCATTTCCCTCTAAGACCTGATTCTACTCACTCTCTGATATGGTGCTGGGGGCTCAGCTCTCCTCTAGTGGGCAAGGATGGCGGTGGATCAGATAAATCTTGAGAATAGACAATGCTCTGGTACAGCAAGCTGGGACCCCTGCAATTTGGAGACAATCAGGAATATATAGTTTTTTTTCCCCATCACACAAACTAATTCACATATAAACCATGAATGTTGTGTGATATATAAAAATGCTTTATTTTAGACATGTACCACACCTACACCCACATCTGAGTATAAAAGCTTAAGAGAAAAGATGTGCAAAGAATAAGCACATATCTTAGAACAGGGAGAGAGCCTAGAGATCATTCTAGTACAACCTCATTTTACAGATGAAAACAACTGATGCTCAGAAAGGAAACATAAAGTTACATGCGGAAGAAATGCAACTTGGAGAAAACGGGGAAAAAAATTAATTAAGGGTGATGGCAGTGAAAAAGGTAAAGGCACCAAGTAATTAAAGCAGATGTGTACGTGGATGATAAAGGGGGAGGCTAGAGGGAGGCTGCACAGTTCTGTACCTCTCTCCTGGTATTTCATACCTGCACCCTACACAAGGGGTAGATCTAACAATCAGACTTTTACCCTCCTAACTCCAGATAGGGGTACAGCCTTTCAAGTCCCAAAGATTAATGCTAAACCAGATCTTTATCCATGTACTGAACATACAACATTGCTTGAAAAAACAAGGTCCAAACATTGGTATTACACATTGGTGTTTTCCGGTTTCTACAAAATATGTTGAATGATAATTTGTTTAGAGTGTATTGCTATTTTACCTCAGAGCTCATCTTTAGGTATCAACTGTGAATTTTCAGTAAAAAGTTTAAAAATTAGGTGATTTAGATGGAAAGCAAATTGCTTTCATATAGTTTCAGAAACGATTTTAACTGAACTAGTTCATTCTATCTGTAACAAATTATATACTCTCAGAAGTCAACACGTTTTCATCTATACATAAGCCTCTGAGAACTTCTACAACCCCTTCATTCTGAGGGGATGGCTCAGTGCTGTTGGTATGCTGCTGGCCACAGCTATTTTGTGTCCAGAGGGGACCAGTCACTTTGCTTATCCCATGTTTGACAAGTTTTACAGATGGAAAGCTAATCTAAGGACAAGATAGTGCTTGTCCAACTGGGACTTTGCCTTAAGCACTGAACAAATTAAATTTTAAAAGTAAAGTTCAACTTATATCCCATTTTTGGTTATATAAGACCTTCCTTAGTGTCATACATTATAAACATTATTAAAAGCTTTTGCTTTTAATGATTCTGTATCAAGCAATTTATACTCTACTTCAGTAAAAATAAAGTAAAACTATGTTAAGCAATTTATCATTACTTTGATTTGTTTCTTGTTGGACTTCAACATTTTAGTAATCTCACAGCAAATCACAACAGATTTACACCTCATTTTACACAAGATGTCTTTCAATAATGGTGTATAAATTGGATTTTTATAAACCGATTCTATTTTATTCTACATTACTATTATTTATAAAATGTTTATGCTAAAACTAACTTCTAAATTACCTTCAATTAACATTTGATGCCAAACGTGTAGGTTTTAGGCTGTATCTCGTTTCCTTCCTCTCTCTTACCTACCCTAAGCCCAACATGTGGTTAATAGTTTGTTTAAAACAAATCTTCAGTAGGCACATTTCCTATTTAGAAAAATCACATAGGAAAAACAAGATTACTAGGAAGACTTTAAAGAAACGTTTTAAAGGTGCCAGATGTAAAATCTTAGAAGCAAACTGTAGGAGGAATAATAAAAGCTTAAAACCTAAAGTTTTTTAAACAAGACTGAAAAAATTTACCATAAATATAAGAATCATATCACACTTTAACATATTACAACTAAGCATTTATTATACTGTTTAAGAAGGGAAGCAATTGCTGTGGTATTTCAGAAGCTGTATCTTTTTTTAATGTAATATATGCTCATAGACTCTAAACAGTATTTTAAAATATACACTCTCTCCAAATGAAAATATTCAACTAAAGATAGATAACTTTTAATGTACGTAAAATGTTACAAAGATTTTAAAATTAATCGTCAGATTTTTTTTCACAACACAATGTACAGAAATTTGCGGACTTCCTGTACAGAGCAGTATAATTTTTACTCTTGAGCAAGGCGTTCAATAACACGTCGGTAATCTTCCACAAGCTCCTGAAAGCTTTCTTCCAGCTGTTCATGTTGCATGCTTATTTCTATTTGGTTCATCTGGTTTGTCAGTTCTTCTGGTCTGAGACATTTTCTCATTTTAGCAAGATCTCTTTGCTTTTTCTAAGCAACAAACACAATTATTGGTTAGACTAAGAAAGCTGGTATGTTTCTTTATATTCTTAAAATTTTAAGTCTCCCATGTTAATAAGAAGAGTAGAATATGCCCAAATTTGTCACATACAGTTTTCTTCTTAAAGAAGCCTAAACATAATGTTAACGATGAATTACGATCCCTCTAAAAGGAGTTAACCAGAAGTCCTGGAATTTGTGTCAATTGATGGTAAATATAGATATGTGACTAAAAGCCCATCCCTCCCACCCCCCCACCCATAAAGCATAATAAATAGCCAGTGTAGACACGTATTTCTTTCTTTTTTTTTTAAAGAGGGCACAGCACACAGTGGCCCATGCAGGGATCAAACCAGCAACCTTGGTGTCACCAGCACCACACTCTAACTGAGCTAACCAGCTGCCCCTGACAAATATTTCTTTAATAAATACGATACATTAACTAAAGACAGCTGAGATTAAGTGCTATTACTCTTCATTTCACTATTCAATCATTAATTACACTAATTTCAATTCCAAGCTGGCTTCTTCCTGTCACTATGCTCATTTCTAAATTCCCTTACCCAGGGATGTATTTATGGACCACATATCAATTTTAACAGACTGTTTGAAGAGTTCCAGGAAGATAAACCAAAAACTGTCACACTTTAAGCATTTACTGAGTCTCGACTATCCAGATATACATTATCTCATTAACCCTCCCCGTTTTACTGAGGGAACCACCATGCTGAGGAGTTTGTAATAGGGAGCTGGTAACAACTTTTCAGCAGGACACTGTGTCAGAACAACAGTGTGTCCGTCATCCTGAGGACTGGACAAGAGGACCAAGTTAGCAGCTACTGCAAGGATTCAAGCGAGACTTGATGAAAGCCTAGACCAAGCAGCAGCAGCAGCAGAGATGGAGGGGACAGGGCAGATTTGGGGAAGAAAACACTGGGTGATGAGGGGCAGAAAGAATGAAGAATGACTCCCAATGGGTGGCAACACTGCAATATATTAAACATTGCAATAGAGGAAACTTTTTTGCATTTTGGATCAACTGTTCTAGATCATCGCATCAATTCTTTTATTAGAGCACATAATAGAGCTTACTTTACACAGAGATCAGAAATTACACATATTAACTCATGTAATCCTAACAACTCTATGAGATAGGTACTATAATTTTCTTTAATTGATAGGTGAAGAAAAAAAGGGATATGGGAGTTAACTTGTCATAGAAGTAGTTCAACTGCAAAGCCAGGATTCAAACCCTAATGATCAGGTTGGAAATCTGGATTCTTAGGCCCTATTATCTAATTGCCTTTCAAAAGACAATTAAAAAGAAAACAAAACCCAAAACCTAAAAACAGTATCTTAAATCTATCCTAAAATCTAATAGATGTCCCTTAAAGGGAACCTTAATAATTTTGGAAAACTAGGAAAATATGTCATAATTACTACTTAAAAAGCTCAAAATTAAGCTCAATTTATAATCACACAAACACTTAAAACAATGTGACAACAATGTTTAGAGATAAGTCTTTACTGAAATGAGGTGGTACTACAAAAAAAACTAAGTTGATCTTGGATCTCAACTGGTACAGCTAAGTAAATGAGGTTGCTGTTACTATAATCAGAAAGAAAAAAAAATTAACCTCATTACTATACAACCCTCTAAAGCAGTGCGTCTCAAACTTAAATGTGCACTCAGATCACGGGGGAGCTTGTTAAAAATGCAGATTCTGATTCAGCAGGTCAGGGGTGGGGCAAGATTCTGCATTTCTAACAAGCTCCCAGGTTATGTTACTGTTTCTGATTTACTGACTGTACTTTAAATATTAGTTCTAGAGAACTGATGAGAATTCAAATTTATTGCTCTTAAGGCAAGAAAAAACAGTGTATTCCTTCCTCTTCAATCACATACGTGATAAATGCTTTGTTTTGCTGTAAAACTTATTTTTTCTGCCAAGAGGCATGACTGTATCACTGAAGGAAACAGTTCAGGAACTAAACGGTAAGTTAAAAAAATTATTGTGGTACGTGATAGGAATATAAACTATTTTTCTAAATTGCTAACCAGCTGTAACATTTATTAAATAATCTAACCCGACTTCTTGAAGATACCTTGAATCATATTAAATTTTTATATATAATAGAACATATTAAATTCTTGAATATTTCTAGACTATCAGTTTTATCCCAGATAACTTACAGAATGAATCATGTGCCATGATTTAAATTATGTTGTTTTTGAATCTTTAAGAGTTTACTTCCCCAAGTTATCTCCACCTTCCTTACCACCTTCAGTTTCTTCACTGTCAATTTTTTCCAGATGGATGTTAGAATTAACCTCTATTCTAACCTTGACTGGCATGGCAGTAAATCTATGAATTAAGTTTAAGAGCTCTAAGTACCTAGGAATAAAAAATACATGTAATAGCTTTATGGAAAAATATAAAACTATATGTAGAAGTTCCTCATGAACATGTAAGGTATGGTCCCATTTTAAAAATACTTTGAGGTATTTATTTTATTAACTTTCAATATTCCTTGAACTGTATATATTCCACTCTGTATATGTATGATATATTGCAAATTCATCTTTTAAAGAATGTGCAAACAAAAAAAACAATTTGGGGAACACCTCTATCCAGCAAAGTGACATACATTGGGAGTACAAATGAAATGGTGCAAGGCAGAACTCCTTTAAGATTGGAACAGACATTCTATACACTTCAGAATAATTTTTTCCATTCAAAACAAACAAAAACTTAATTCCTTCATAGATTAGGGCTGCTGATAATTTTTAATTAAGCAAATTAATTAAATATGGTATTAATGTCAATTTACTTGGTAACATTTGCTTTAATATGAATTCATTTCCAGAAAATAATCCTTCCTTCTTGCCTAGTTTTCAGGGATTCCAAGAGGGCTTATAAATATATATAATCTCAAAAATGCCACCATTTCTAAGAGCTCCTTGATATCCATCTGCTGAACTAATAATCTCTTTTGTAAAATACACACATAAGATTCTTTTGTAAGAATTTTAAAATAATAATGGTGTGGGGGCATAAGAATTCCAGACTTCTCAAAAGACATCTTTAAAAGCATGCACACTGTATTATTGCATTTCTTTCTGTCCAGTTCCTCACTATGGAGGCATTTCCATTTCATAAACATCGACAGTCACGTAATCTATGAAAGGTAGAACTAGACCTCAAAACTGAGTTTCTTGATTCCACACTCCATGATATTGTAACAATGATTCTAAATTTTGTTTGTAAACCAGTTATGAATTAAAATATGCCTGTGAAACAATATAAAAGGTTTAATGCTAAAACCAAGTAGCTGCACCAACTATTTTTTTTAGCCAAATTGTTCACATTTATCTTTTCTTGAACACCTGAAAATAACTTCTGTACTAGAGATGGAGGGTTTTTTTGTGCTTTTAAAGTTATTCTACGTTATTTTTATCTCTTCTTGGCACTGATACAAATGAACTGTCAGTGTTTAAAGAATTTTTAAAGTAAGGTATAAGTACTTCTAAATTCTACCCAAATAATTTCTTAGTGGGAGAGTGTGTTTAAGTTGATATATAAACTTGATCCTGCAAATAAAGGGAGTGCAGAATTGTTGGACTTTGCTATCTATAATTTCAAACCTCAGGAACAATTTAGTGACAATCAAAATTGTAATTTCTTTTCATAAAATGTTAAAAATGTACATTTATACTCCAAACTTTCCCCATTACATTTTAAAGACCTAAAAAAGTTCTAAACCATACTCAATATTAAGCAATTTTACTTTATTCTAAAATATAATTTGCATTTCAGAATGCTGTGGTAACACAACAAAGTACTCGAACATGAGTATCAGCTTGGAATGATAAATTGGAGAAAATCATCTGCATACACCGAACAAAGAAATCTTAATCACTCCTCCCATGCCTTATTTCTAGGCTTTCCCAAAGTTTGTGGTAGGCTTAAGAATTGCGGCTATCAAACCAAAGTGAGGGAGGGGACCCTAAGGCTTTCTCGGTTTTCTCAATGAGATAGAATACTGGATAACTAATTAAAATATGCATTACTATAAATGGGGTTTGGGTAAGTATCTGAAGAATTTGTAATTTGTGCATGAGCTTTAGTGCAAGGATGGTAATACCCATTTTTGGCTGTTAAGAACCTAAAGAGTTTAATAATTAGTTTGTGGTTGTCTTTCAGATAAGTGAAATTGCTAGACAGGTAAGGATACTTAATAATAATATAAAGAATAATTATCATTCTTTAGAGTACAAAATACCTGCTTTTATGAACTACAGAAATTCCCATTATTTGCCATAACTTCATGACTACTATTTACTCTCAGAATTCATCTTTAATTTGCTAGTCTGCCTATATGAAATGTCACATAAATATCTGAGATGCATAATCCAATAAATTATTTTACTGTACTAAAAAGTTTTAATACTTTTAAATGTTGTCATGATAACATCTATACTGTTCTATATGCCCAAATTTTATTATAAAGAAAATTTCTAGCTAACAAATTATTAAAGATCAAAACCTTTGGAAAATATCATTTCTACCAATTTTCTGATGTTTCTGAATTGATAAACATCAAATAGTTAAGACGAAAATCAGTCCACTGAATTGCTTAATGAAATGACATTATAAAGAAATGTATCTATATATAGTAATTCAACATATAATGATTTATAGTCATGGGGGAATAATTTTTATATTCAGAATGTTATGTATTTGAACAGAATTCCAGTGACAAATTAGGAAATACAGTTGCAATGAAAGTCACAAGATGCTGTAAAAGAAGAGTTGGGATTCAACAAGGAATAGTGTGACCCAATATACCATCAATATTCAAAGGATTGGCTATATAAAGCAGAATCTGTGACAAATAAAAATTGAATTAATACAAAATCAGAACTATGTGTATTTGATATATTATTTACTCATTAATTAATTTACTTTCTCCTTATTTGGGAAATTCTCCTTAAGTATGAAGACACATCCAGATTTGTCATCATTTATGTTCCCAGCTATTGTGCTATATAAGCTTACAAGTATAGTGTATATAAATGCAGCAACCACACGTCAGGTGCTCAATAATTATTTGTTGAATAAATTAACAAATAGTCTCCCTCATCTGCTTACTGCCCAGATGCAACTATCATAGCAAATCCTCATTCACACAGGTTGGCATGGACAATATCTACTTTAATAAAGGCCAAATGATGATGAGGCCAACCAAATACATTATTTCCCCTCCTAAGAGGGGAAATAAAATTTGAGTTATAGGAAAATGTGGGAGTTGGAAAAAAGGGGTGTGTGTGAAAGGGAAAGAAGGAAGAATGTTAAAAAAAATAAGAGGTAAATAAAACTAAGTTGCAAATTCAGCTATGGTAAAGTATAGAGGTTATAAATGGCAACCAAGGCCACATTTAGGAAGACCAGAGCAAAGGCAAACAGAATATATATGACAAATGGGAAGATAAGAGACTTAGAAAAAACTAACAAGATAATTTGTTAAAGAAGAGTCTGGACATTCAGATTTTTTAAAGGGGCATACAAATGAAAGAAACAAAATAACCACGGGTAAACTATGCTTGGGATTAGTCTTTAAGTGAATGAAAACAGATTTATAGCTTACATTAGAAAATTATGACAGTGAGAATTCTCGTAACTGACTGGAAGAATATTTTCACTTTTGTAAAACTAAATTTAGCAAAATGATTTGGACTCTCCCATACACTGGCATTCGCTAGACTTTTCTGTTTTAAACAGGGAAAAAAATATCATGTTTAAGATTCTTGGAAGTCCTACCTTATACGGGCTAATTAATCTTCTTTTAATATCCAGTCTATAGCTTCTGTATTGTTCAGCATCACTCATATCAGTTACCAGTAGTCGAAGAATTTCGTAAACCCGTCTAGCATGTTGCTAATAAATGAAATGAAAGAAAAATATGAACATCTTCAAATTACAAAATAGTGACACTTTCCTAAAAGAATACAGGATATATTGAATACGTGATGGTCCATAAATTGTGCTAGGTACCAGATGAAAAGCAATAAAAGTTAGTCTCTGTCCTCAAGGACCTAACAGTTTAGTGGGTAGCACCAATGAATTGAGGTATTATTAATTTAATGACAGGGTATTATGGTAGCATAAGCTGGGAATGGGAGAAATGTTAGAAGAGGATTCCTGGGGGATTCCTGAGCTGAATCATAAAGGGAAGCGATTTCAGAAAGAAGGGAGGGTACCGTGTATGTGTGTATGTGCACACATACACAACACACACATGCAAAAGAACAGCTTCACACTGATGGAGCACAAAATGAAGAGCAAGGTGTAGAAACCGAGTGAGGTTGGAGCAAGAGCACAGAGCCTTAAAACTGGTTCAAGACAACCAAGATGGCGCAGTAGGTAAACGCTGTTTACCTTCTCACAACCACATCAAAATTACAAATCTACAAATCCATTATTGATAATCACCTAAAATCAAGCTGAACTGAAGACCTTCAACTAAGGACTTGCGGAAGAAGGGCTATTTCGGCTGTGGGGGGGTCCCCCCCATCCCCTAAAGGAGGGAGAAATACCTGCCCCACCCCAGCGCAGGGTTCCAGTGCTGGGGAAAGAATTCCCAATAATTTCTGGTTGTGAAAACCAGTGGACACTGTGACTGAGACTGAGTGTGGCTGTACTTAGAGGTGCTCCTCTTAAAGGGATCCTGCAAGGTCTTACCCATCAGTGGAATCATTCGCACTGAGCTCCAGTACTGGGGCAGGAGCTGGAAAGGCAGCAAGGACAAATGGTGGGGAACTGAGTTGTCTGGCTTGGGACAGGGGCTGGAGAGGCAGCTTTCTCCTGGACAGGGGAGCTGGCAGAGGCCACTGTTTCTTTGTTGAGCCCTCCCTCTCCCTTCCCTGCACGTGAACACAGGTGGCCGCCATTTCTGAGTCTCCACAGTTCAGTTCGCCCCACTCTGGCAATTTGAGACCTGGCCCCACCCAACTTTCAGGCACACCCAGCCTGCTTTCAGTGGCTTTGTCATGCAGTCAGCGTGCCATGGCTCAAGCTGCACTTTCCTAGGGTCTCTCAAAGGTTCGCAGAACCCAGAAAAGCATCTAGCTGGGGCGTGTCCGGTACCTCTGGCTGAGCAGCCCTAAGCCAGGACTAGTGGCAGCTGGCCTTGGTTCACAGCTTGGCCTCTCAAAGGCGCTCCCAAGCACAGCACAAGTGGAGACATCTGCAGATTTCTTTCTGGCTCCCGCTAGGTGGCCCCAGGTGGGGCACGGGCTGTGGTTGAAGTAGACCTACAGCAGATCCCCTCCAAGGTAGTCCTGGGGCTGGCGCCCCCGTGGTCAGTTTCAAAACTGGCTAGAGCATCACCTAGCCGTCTCCGAGTATGACACACCCAAGGGGTGGATTGGGCAGGTACTAGAATCCTGCTGAGCCACTTCCTGCTCTGTAGGGTCACCCCCTTACAACAACTCTTCCACTGTAGTCAAGGCCAGTTTCACAACCAGTGAGCCAAAGGGTCAGTCCCTCACATTGATGTGCAATCAACCAAGGCTCAACTACAAGAGGAAGGCACACACCACCCATACAAGGGACGGACCTGGAGCACATGACTCATGTGACCAAAAAGACTGCACCGCTGAACCGCATAGCACACCTACTACATAAGGCCACTCTACTAAGACCGGAAGACATAGCAGCCCCACCTAATATAGAGAAACAAACACAGAGAGGCAGCCAAAATGGGGAGACAAAGAAACATCCTCCAAATGAAAGAATAGAACAAAGCTCCAGAAAAAGAACTGAGTGAAACGGAGATAAGCAATCTATCAGATGCAGAGTTCCAAATACTGGTGATAAGAATGCTCAATGATCTCATAAGAATGGAAATGGAAACCATAAAAAAGAACCAGTCAGAAGTAAAGAATACACTAATGGAAACAAAGAATATATTACAGGGAATCAACAGATTAGATGAAGCAGAGGATCCAACCAACGATGTAGAAGATAAGGTAACAGAAAACACCCAACCAGAATAGCAAGAAAAAAGAATCCCAAAAATTGAGGAGAGTTTAAGGGTCCTCTGGGACAATGTCAAGCATACCAACATCTACATTACAGGGGTTCCAGAAGGAGAAGAGAGAGAGCAAGGAATTGAAAACCTATTTGAAGAAATAATGACATAACTTCCCTAAACTGGTAAAGGAAATGGACATAGAGAGTCCCAAACAAGAGAAACCCAAAGAGGCCAACACCAAGGCACATCATAATTAAAATGCCAAAGTTTAAATACAAAGAAAGAATCTTTAAAGCAGCAGGAGAAAAGCAGTTAGTTACCTACAAGGGAGCCCCCATAAGACTGTCAGCTGATTTCTCAACAGAAACTTTGCAGGCAAGAAGGGAGTGGCAGGAAATATTCCAAGTGATGAAAAGCAGCGACATACACCCAAGATTGCTCTACCCAGCATGTCTCATTTAGAATTGAAGGACAGGTAAGGAGCTTCCCAGACAAGAAAAAGCTGAAGGAGTTCATCACCACCAAACCAGTATTACAAGGAATTTTAGAGGGACTTCTTTAAGATGGGCGGGGGGTTAAGGATGGGTGAAAGGGGAAGGGATTAAGAAGTACAAATTGGGTGTTATATAGCAGTCATGGGGATGTAGGGTAGAGCATAAGGAATATAGTCAACAATATTGTAATAACTAGGTATGGTGCTCGATAGGTACTAGACCTATCTGGGTGACAGATGGGAATGGGGTTGGGGGCAGGGTGAAAAAGGTGAGGGCATTAAGAAATACAAATTGGTAGTTAATACAGTATGGGGAATATAATCAACAGTATTGTAAGATCATGTAAGGTGCCAGGTGGGCACTGGACTTATCAGGGGGATCATGTCAGACTGTGTGGAGGCCTGACCAATGCACTATACACCTGAAGAGCCGCAGTAGAATAATACTGAATGTCAACTATAACTAAATGTGTAAGTATATATAGTCATGGGATGTGGAATACAGCATAGGGAAGATATTCGATGGTATTGTAACAGCTATAAAGATGTCAGAGGGGTAGTAGCCCGGGGGGTGGATTATCACTTTATGAGGGGTTTAAACGTCTAACTATTACATTGCTTTGTACACCTGAAACTAAAAAACAAAAACCAAAACCAAAAGTCTGGTTCAATAGCTGGGCTTTTATTTAGTAGGTGACAGAAATGCGGGAGTGACCAGAGTGCACAAATTTAAGTTTTAAATAAAGCATTCTCTCAGCTACACAGAAATGGTATCAAAAAGAAGGGCAGGGAGACCAATTAGGAAGCTGAGCTATTAAATCAGGCAGAAAATGATGAGGACATGAACTGAGACAGCACAAGTAAGAAAACTACGGAAACAAAGATTCTAGAAATACAGAAGAGGAAAGACTGGCTGTGGAGAAGGGTGTGGTGGCATGACAGTGAGTTTTCACAGCTTAGGAGAGATTTAGGAGGCAGCAGAACATATAAATCTAAAGAAAATTCTAGTCTAAGGGTGAGAATTTAAGCAATATCAGTAGATATGCAAGAGTTAAAACCATAAGACTGGTAAAGGTTACCCAGGGAAAGCATACATGGGGAAAAGTGGGGAGAGGTCAGAACCCTATAATACAGTGACAATTAAAGGGCAGACAGAGGACAGAGAAAAACAGCCACAGAAACATTAGGACAATCAGGAAGTTTTGGTATCACTGAAGACAAAGGAGTAGCCCACAGTTTTTCTGTTTGTGTTGTTTCACTTAACTATTTATTGGGGGCAGGTGAGAGGTCAGGTAGGTTGGGAAGATGGTATTTGAACTTTCTGGAAGGGACACCTGAGCTGAGCTTGAAGAAATGAGTATTATTTGGCCAAGCAAAAATGGAGGAACAGGAGAAAGGGGTATCAAAGGCAAGGGCAACAGTACACAAATGTAAAGGGACATAAAAAGAAGAAAGATGGGGCTGGCCCGGTGGCTCAGGCGGTTAGAGCTCCGTGCTCCTAACTCCAAAGGCTGCCGGTTCGATTCCCACATGGGCCAGTGGGCTCTCAACCACAAGGTTGCCAGTTCAATTCCTCGAGTCCCGCAAGGGATGGTGGGCTCTGCCCCCTGCAACTAAGATTGAACATGGCACCTTGAGCTGAGCTGCCTCCCGGATGGCTCAGTTGTTGGTTGGAGCGCGGGCTCTCGAGCGCAAGGTTGCCAGTTCAATTCCTTGACTCCCACAAGGGATGGTGGGCAGTGCCCCCTGTAACTAAGATTGAACACGGCACCTTGAGCTGAGCTGCCGCTGAGCTCCCGGATGGCTCAGTTGGTTGGAGCGCGTCCTCTCAACCACAAGGTTGCCGGTTCGACTCCCGCAAGGGATGGTGGGCTGTGCCCCCTGCAACTGGCAACGGCGGCTGGACCTGGAGCTGAGCTGCGCCCTCCACAACTAAGACTGAAAGAACAACAACTTGAAGCTGAACAGAACCCTCCACAGCTAAGATTGAAAGGACAACAACTTGACTTGGAGAAAAGTCCTGGAAGTGCACACTGTTCCCCAATGGAGTCCTGTTCCCCTTCAAATAAATAAAAGTTTAATTAAAAAAAAAAAAAAAAAAGAGAGAAGACACTAATTAAAAAAAAAAAAGAAGAAAGATGTAGCATAGCTGGGAAATGGCAACAGGTTCAGCAAAGTCAGAGTACGTAGGAAAGTGGTAGGACGCTGAGGCTAGAAAGGTAGGCAGGGTGATGATTATGATGGGTTCTGTGTGACATACTAAAAAGCTTCAATTTCTTTAAGGAAAAAAAAAGCATCATTAAAAAAAAAGTATTGTAACTTGACTGACAATTGTCACCACAATAAACTTTAATTTTAAAAAAAGTATGATTTAAAAAGCATGTTTGTATTCCCTTTCTTTTGAAAGCTGAGCTATTAAATAAATTATCATTAATAAAGGTTTAATACAGTCTGGTGATATCAATTATTTCTAAAACATTTTATCTTAAAGGCAGGAAGCAATTAGTGTTTTAACGCAGGGGAAAAATGGAAGGAAAGTTTTAGTTCAAAGTGAGTTGTTTGTCGAAGGTCAGTGATCAGTATAGTTTTGGAACTCAGGAGGAAAATATGGATTGGAGGTTTAGAAGAGATCTCCCAGGTAGAATAAATAGCATGAGAAGAAATGAGCACAGTATAAGGAACTCTGGGAAAAGAATCACATTTCGGGAGTATACAGAAGACCAGAAGCCAGTGAAAGTATCTCAAAAAAGATGATCACAGTTGTAAGTGGAAAACCACGAACTGCAGTGCCTTAGACCCCAAGGGGAGGTCAGTAGTATCAAGTGATAGTCCTTGTTACTGGATACCCTTCATTCCACATACTTTCGTAATCCAAATCCTACCTATTCTTCAAGGTTTAGATCAAACACATCCCTCTCATGAAATACTCGGATGCTTTTGCTTATGTAAATAAATCCCCTCCTCTCAACTCCCATACTATTTTTTTCTGTACCTATCTTAAGGTACTTACTACTTTAAAATTCCAATAGATATATAGAAGTATACAAAGTGAAAGTTAAGTGTTTTATTCCAACCCTTCTTCCCACCAATACTATCTCCAAGGATTATTAACGACTTTACCAACTTAAACATTTTCTTAAGAAGCAAAAATAAGATCTTCTTACCCATCCTTGTTCTGCTTGTTACACTTAATAGTCATGAAATCAATCACCCTCCCATTCTATTAAGGAGGCACAGGAGATAAACTAAATTGCCCCGAGTCACAGAGCAAGTGGTGAAGCCGTATCTGAACCCAGGCAATCTGGCTGTAGGGCCTATACTTTTAACAACTGCTACTTCCCACACTTGTATTCTTAATGTATTTGCAATGTTGAAGTAATGTATTTAAAAAAGAAACTTGAAAACTTAAATGGTTTCCTCCTACAGAATAAAAATACCTTATTTATTTTGAACTTCTGTTGTGCCTCTATTGCCATATCTTCATTGAATCCTTGCATTAACTTTTCCCGGGAAAAACAAGGCAAATCTTGACAAAGCTTCACAAGCACAAAGTCTCGTAATTTCACATAGCTTTTGGATGGATCTTCCGCTGAAGAAATAAAGGAGAATAACATTTCCCTTACCCAACATAATTTCTTCATCACTTGCAATCTCAATATACATGTTAGGCTAGAAAGGCAAACATTCTTAAAACAATTATACATACACAAAAGTTACAATGTGAAAGGGTTATTCCTTATAAATCAAATAATAGCACTATTATCTTTGCCAAATAAAATTATAGGTGTAATCCTTTTGCACAAAGATATGTTATTTGTGACTTAGAGCTACTCCTTTCAAATATAAACTTTTTGACTGGTATGTGATCATATGTACCTTACGTTTATTTTCAATTAAAGCAGTTACATAAACAAGAGATTCAAATTTGGATAATAAGTTCCAAACACAAGTATTTTTTGATAGCTAAGGATTCTAGATTCCTTACTTTAATCCAATAACCTTTATAGTCTGCTATACTTCTTTACCTAATTAAGAAAAAATCTTCAAGCAAATTTTTTTTAGAGAATATGATTTTGATCCTTTCTTCATTGCACCTGAAGCATAAATTTCCTTTCATGTTTGTCTATGTTATTTACATTAGACTAAGTAGTAGACAAGGAAAACATCAAAACATGATGGTAGAAAGCACACTGCACAATCAGAAAAATGAGTTTGAGTCCCAGTTGTCATTCATAGATGTAGGATGTTGGGCAAGTCACCTCACTTCTCTAAGCCTTCCTTTTGTGTCAGTAGAAAGCTTGAAACAACAAATATTAAAGTTTGAGCTAGCGCATGGATCATAAGACTTAATATTGTTACGATATCAATAATCTACAAACTATTCAATGCAATCCGTATCAAAATCCTAGCTGGCTTTTTCTGTTGCAAAATTAACAAGGTCATCCTAAAATTCATATAGATATGCAAGGAACCCAGAATAGCCAATACAATCTTGAAAAAGAACAAAAGTTAGAGGACTCCCATTTCCTGATTTTAAAACTTACTACAAAGCTACATTAATCAAGATGGTGTGGTACTGCTATAAGGATAGACATGTACCAGGTCTGACAAGTTCATGAATTTGTTGCAACAATATTACTAACCTTTTTTGATATCAGAGGGATTATTCATTATGAATTTGTACCAACTGGACAAATAGTTAACCAAACTTACTACCTGAAAGTGCTGAAAAAGGCTCCATGAAAAAGTTAGATGACCTGAACTTTTTGCCAACAATTCGTGGCTCTTGCATCACGCCAGTGCACCAGCTCACATGGCACTGTCTGTGAGGGAGTTTTTAGCCAGTAAACAAATAACTGTATTGGAACACCCTCCCTACTCACCTGATCTGACCCCCAACGACTTCTTTCTTTACCCGAAGATAAAGGAAATATTGAAAGGAAGACATTTTGATGACACTCAGGACATCAAGGATAATATGATGACAGCTCTGATACCCATTCCAGAAAAAGAGTTCCAAAATTGCTTTGAAGGGTGGACTAGGCGCTGGCATTGGTGCACAGTTTCCCAAGGGGAGTACTTCAAAGGTGACCATGGTGATATTCAACAAAGAGGTATGTAGCATTTTTTCTAGGATGAGTTCTCGAACTTAATTGTCTACTTAATAGATCAGTGGAAATGCACTGAGAATTAAAAATAAACCCATAGTTCATGGTTGATTAATTTTTGAGAAGGGTGCCAAGACAATTCAATGAGGGAAAGAATATTCTTTTAACAAATGGTACTTGGACAAAGGGATCTCCAAAACCAAAGAATGAAGCTGAACCCTTTCCTCACACCATATACAAAAATTGACTCAAAATGGATCACAGACCTAAATGTAAGAGGTAAAACTGTAAAACTCCTAGAAGAAAACATAGGAGTTAATCTTCATGACTTTTGGTTAGGCAATGATTTCTTAGATAATAGAACCAAAAGCATAAGAGACAGGAGAAAAAATTGATAAACTGGGCTATATAAAAATTAAAAATTTTTGTGCTGCAAATGATACCATTAAGAAAATGAAAACACAACCCACAGAATGACAGAAAATATCGGCAAGTCACATATATGATGAGACTTGTATCCAAAATTTTAATATAAAAACTTTTATAATTCAGTAAGAAAAAGACAAACAACCCAATTTTAAAAATGGGCAAAGGATCTAAATAGTTCTCAAGATATATAAACGGACAAGCACATCACTCACTAGCCACAGGACAACCCCAATCAAAATAATAAAATACCATTTCATGTCCACTAGGATGACTAGAATAAAAAAGACAGTCAACAAGTACTGATGATGGTGTGGAGAAACTGAAACCCTCTATACTGCTGATAGAAATATAAAATGGCACAGTCACTTTGGAAAAGAGTGTGGTGGTCAAACAGTCACCAGATTTTCTACAATTTCTACTCCTAGGTATGTACCCAAGCAATATGAAAACATTTCTATTGCCAAATACAACTCTCTTCATAATTCTGAAAGAAACAAATCATTGATTCTATTTATAAAATCACACAACTGAGATGTATTTAAATGTTATATATCTTAGGATACTGACATCCTCAAAAGGAAGATGTACATGATATTAAGAATTGTCTTCCAGTATTTTACTTTTATATCAAGTGCTAAAAAAAGAAAATGGGTGGCAATTACATCATAAACACCTATTTATCCTGTAACATAGGCCATTGATGGTAAGTTTTATTATCACTGTATCTCGCTTTATGTCAAGTAAGCAAAAGGCCATCTCAATATAAAGAATATCCTGGTGCAAAGGGAAATTCAGAGGCTGTAAAAGATCCACAAAGTTAAGAAAAATATATAAAATAATGGAGATTAAAATGACTAAAGAACAGAAAATTCCCGTTTTTTTAAAAGGACTGGGAATGGAAATCTAAGAGAAATATCTTAATGAGAACAGCTGATCAGGCATTTTTAGTAATTTATAATAATGACAAATGTTAATGCTGAAAATAAAGGCTGATACCCGTTTTCAAATTCAGAAATCCTTTAGCATGTTTAGCCTTTTCTCTTTAGAGACTTCAGTTTGCAATGAATAAAGGCTACTATTATTGATGACTCTTCACTGAGATTTAAGAAATAAAGTTCTTTATCTGCTAATTGGTGCTAAGTATCAAGGACTTTATTGGTTGGAGCAGACAGAAGAAAGTGGTTAAGAGGCTTCACAGAAACAACCCCTGCTGGCACATTACACACTAGAGACGACAAAGACTATTTATGTGAACGCTACATCTCCAGATTAAAATCACCAAAAAAGTGTCCTTTCATGCAGCACCAAGTCCAAGTTCTGTAAGTAAACAGAAACTAAACCATTTTCAGTTTAGCTAAAAAGAAGTGCTATCATTTGTATTATGTTTCTATAATTTTACAAGTCATTAAGCTAGTGAAGGTGTCACAAATAATTTATAACTTTTGATATTAACTAACTTTAGTAATGACTTCTTTATATCCCAGGCCTCCAAAACATATCACAGTAGCAGGAAAGTCAGATGAAAAGATAATTCAACTCTCTAAACATGGAATTCCCTTTTAAAAACAACATGCTTTTCCTCCAATTTATTAATCTATAGGACCAAATGTTTTGGAGTAACTTTATATGCTTTGGTTTCTAGTTCCACATCCAGTATGTATATTCTAGTCCCATATCCAGTATATTTTTTGATGCCTTTAAACAAATTGATAAAATAAAATTCCAAAATAACATTTTTTAATAGGTTAACATTTTTATGTGTATTACGCATTGTAGCTTTAAAAACAAACATGTATTCAAACTCATAGAATAAAATATAACACCTAATTTGGATGTAAATACTGGTATAGTGGTTTTCCTGGGGGGGAAAAAGGTGACTTTCAGTTTAATCAACAACTTTGAGTAACAAATTTGAAACAGCGTTACTCAAGGGCAAGAAAATAATGACAACATAAATGTTCCTTGGACCACTTTGGTTCTTTGGTAGCTCACATGTTTACATATTATCATCTGTAACTCCATCAAATGATGACTTTTGCATTCAAAGAGTAGTCTCTTTCCTTCTTCTAAGCATCCTATTCATATTACCACTTCTATAGCTAATTCATATTGAAAGATATTTTCAAAACAAATAAGCCCACATTTCACCTTATAAACTATTGTTGTGAAGGCATGCATTTTCAGAATATAAAACACATACTTTAAGAAATTTGTTTTCTACCCATGTACTACTTACCTAGGCTGTTTTTCCTAAGTTTAGAATATCTTGCCCCTACATGAAAATTAGAGCATGGTCTCTGAGCAATGCAACTGTTTGCTAAATAAACTGAACAAATAAGGCATACCACACTTGCAACATATTCATGCCTGACCAAGATTTCCCAATGCATATTCAGTTCATTATCTTCAATTTGCTCAATCACTTCATACTTAGAGAAGCAATCCAATACCACAAAAGCTTATGATTTAAAATATAATCTTAAGCCACCTTGAGATAGTTCCAAAAAGACCCCAAGACGATGCTGCTATTTAAAACAGAATAGTTATCTCTGACAAAAACAAAATCAATCAGTAAAGATGTTTTAGAAAGGCTCTTTCGGTAACAAATCAAAATTTACATACCTGTAATATCAAGAACAGAAGGAGATGCAATGTAGTATCTATGAACTGTTTCAAGAAGTTGAGCACCATGGCCTTGACCTTGAAATGGAGTCAGTATCAGCATCTGACTACAGTAAAGAAATGATTCTAAAATTAAAATATCACAACATGACCAGTTTAAAAATTGCAAATCACTAAGGTATTATGAGCATTTTAAAGTCTGTGTGACTTTTTTCAATCAACCGTCAAGAAATCCAAAAATTACTGAGATACTCAAAATTGGCTTAATCTTCCTCAGTTTCCATGGGAACAAAGAAATAAATCAGTACATAGCCAATGAATAATGGTGATTTTTTAAAACAAATCAACACTACTATAACAAGTATTGGAAACTTCAGCAGTTCCTTCTTCTGAAATAAAAGACAAGGCACGTGTTATACTGCCAATTACCTTACACGTGGCCGGGTTTTGTCTGGGTACACATAGTAATTATAGACTGTCATGTAGCCTACGGTCGCAAAGAGCGTAGCTCCATCCTTATTATACTTCTCAAATCTGCAGATAAAACAGAAAGCCAAGCAGGTCAATTACAGTCGCGCTCCCATGCAGTGTCCATTTTCTTTTCCATTCTCTGACTGAATTTTCAGTGTCAGCAAGCTACTCTGTGAGGGCCCAATGGGTACACCTGCTATGTTCTGAATGTACAATTCACTTAATTGGTGTGCAGCAACTTGGATAAATCAGACCTCTTTACATCACTTCAGTGCACTTGCCTATTATAAAGATGAATAGGTGGCAAGTAAAAGAAAACACAGGCAAAGCTCATTTTACTGTTTAAGCCTACATTCAGGGCTCTAACGGACAACAGCATTTAATTCAGCTCTATTCTCAAGGTCTCCCAAAGCATAATGAAGGAAAACTCAAGCCTCATAAACAATAGTTTTTCTTTCCTGGAAAAAATATCATTATACTGTCCCAATAATTGGACCGCCAAATTAAAACGCTGGCTTTGTGGAGGTAATAAGGTCTACTGTTGCTTTAGAACTGTACTTACACTAGAAAGTAGTGCCATCTTTCATCATCCACGTCAATAAAGCTAGCAGTTTCAATAAACCACATCAAAAAGGTCTGAAGCCTTTCATGATATTCTCGAAAGCCTCTACATGTCATGTCAGCCTAGGGAAAAAGCCAGGAAAAGTCAGGTGAAACTCATCACAGAAGCAAGTGAAAGTGTGCAGAATACAAAACAATTCTGTGGGAAAACGTTTAGAAATCTCAGAGTAAGATGTGTACACAGATACACACACAAAATAGATCTTCGTTTTTAATGCTGACAAAAATTTGTTTCCTGAAGTTAGAATAAATCACTGAAAATAACATAGCAAAATAGCACATAGATTTCAGGTATATGGAGTATTTTTATCCAAGAAAATTTAGATTTATTACCTTGTATATTTGAAAGGTAAAGTTTTCTCCTCCTGTTGGACTTAGAACAGAGTATGTATGGAGTAAGGTTCCAAATGGCTTGAAATCAACTTCTTTTTCCAGCAAAGAAAGAAAATCATTCGTGTTTGTACAAAAGCCAGGTGGTATGATTTGTCTAATTTTGCCCTCGACATCATCTGCCTAAGGAATAGAGGTTAAAGGACGTAAGAAAAAATTAATAACAAATTTGACCTTTAATTGAATATGCATAATTTCTTTGAAATGGACAAAACCATAAAAATCATAAAACTTCAGTTCACAATTAAACTAAAGAAGTATGTAGTGAAGTGGAAAAGGATGAGTTTCATGTGCACAAGATACTGCCACACAAATCTGAAATGAGCATAAGCATAACACAGAAATACAAAAGAGGAGGCAGGTATAGCCTGAAATCAAGTGCAGGAATGGGAGCAATGCTAACATCATGTAGAAAATGCTGACTATATCCCTTCAGCACAACTTGAATGGGCCAAAACAAAAGGCTGCTTATTATTTAATGTATGTCAAGGAGACCATATTATCCAAGACAGGAAAAGATCACCAGCAGCAGAGGTGAGGCCAGAGTCTGACTAAAGGAGTAACAATCTCGCAAACAAGTAGACAGATCATAATTCCCTCATATACCAAACTCAAAATTAAGATAAATTGAAAACTATTCCCACTTAGAAAATACATAAATTGTATGAATGGATATATTATCCACTCATACCTACAATGTGACACAGTTTTTAAAGACATGGATTTGTGACAGTAAAAAGAGACAAGCCTGGACAACAAAATTAAACTCAGAGATTAAAAATACACTTGTTAAACAACCTCAATGAATGTTAAAACTATCAGCTGAGCAGACTTCATAATCCTTTTCAAAACCCCAAAAGACCACTTGATTGAATACATTTACTACTTCTCTTTAACCATGAATATTTGATGAAGTCTTACAATAAAGTATTACTGCTTCTCACCAGGCAATAAAACTTAATGAATTGGTCTCAACTTAACAAAACCTTATCCCTCAATACAGTCCCTAAAAGCCTGACATTACATTCAACAAAATGAGCTTGCATTCTATTCGAACTTTTTCCTGAACAATGAGGCCAGGTTTTTACTTAATGGAGTTTGCCGTGAGTTCAGCTGTAATGTTTGTATTGTATCTATTTCCACAAGGACTGACACAAGAACACTTTGTGTTAACTTACTAAGCAGCTCTTTCATACCGTTTACATGCATGATGGGTATTAGTTCTAAACCAAGACCCTTGCTACTTAGCATTCAAAACAGGGAAATTAAGATGCTTAGGACAAAATACACTACAAAAGGCTAATACAACATGCTACTAATTCCTGTCCTTTCAACCATCTTTTAACTAAGTAGAAGCAATGCACCTGCAGATGAATAGCACTTTATTATCATTCAGTTACATTTTAGGATAGAGAACCAAGGATGGAGTTTATCACAAACAAGTTTTATTTTCAGTGCCTTTGGTACCACCAACATTTATATATAACTTGTTTATAGCTATAAAAAAGGAGCTATAATTTAACAGCTCTTCAACATTTTGCCCAACAGTTTATTTTTAATATGTACACCAGTCCTTGCAATCCATTCATACTCAAGATCAAATAAACTGCATTTGATAAGATTATTTTTGCTTATTTTTAAAGTACTATTTGAAAAACAGTTCTCCTTGAAACTGCTATCTAATGTGAAGAGACCATCGTAAGCATGTTTTACAGAATCTGTACAATTTCAATAATCACAAGAGGAAATTGTAATAATAGGGGATAGTTTTAATAGGTCTGTTGCGTGGCAATTAAAATCTGGAGTAGTGATGGGTGAAGCAGCATAATTTTATTTCAAGTTAAAAAAAGTCAAGAAACACTACTTAAAGAGGTTTATATTCTATCAGTTTTATTTATTTATTAAATTTTATTTTTTTTAAGGAGGGCGCAGCTCACAGTGGCCCATGTGGGGATCGAACCGGCAACCTGGTGTTATCAGCACCATGCTAACCAACTGAGCTAACCAGCCACCCCTACAATCTATCAATTTAAAAGAAAACACTTCAAGGAATTTAGTGTATATAATTTTAACTTTTAAAAACTTTTCCAATATCCTATCTTCTCAGCAAGGCAATGCAAAACGTGATCAAATAACTTCACATATCTTGCATCAAATGTACTTCAAAGATTTCTTAGAAACGCCTAAGATTCAAGTAGCAATTCTGGTGGAAGACAGCAACTCAAAGTTTTGAGCTCAACAAAGTTGAAAGAAGTTAATGTTTAAATTTCCACCTTCAAAGGACACCTGTTTATTGTAATAAATATCTTCAAATAAAATACTTTGCTCTGGGCAATTCTACACATTGCTTTAGTAACTTTTACAGGGGAATAAAAGGCTAAGTTTAAAAACAAAAAATCTGTTATTTGTAATAGGTTAGAGAAAAATGTATATCTGATATATTACGTAACATACATAACATAAAACCAAATAGCTCTTCAAATCTATAATTCAGAACTTTGCTTCACTAAAGGAAAGTGTTTGCATTTCTCTATTAAATGGATTCTGCTTTAGGAAAAAAAATTCTATAATCACCATGTCTAGAGAGCTGTACTCTTTTCTAAAAGAATAAATATATTTTAGTTCAGTTAAACATTCATTTTTCATATTGGATTACTGGCCAGATAATAAAATCATCACTACAGAAAAACCCCATCTAATCGTTTTTAGTTGAATGTAGAATTAAAGATTAACTGAAACCTTTAATTCCAATGATTCTTGCTAAAGTTTAGATTTCATTTCTGAAGATCACTGAAAACTTCCCTACCTTGAATATTATTATTCTAATCTTCAATTAAAATTATGCAAAAGTAATGTTGTAGAAAGCATAAGAAATTAAACTGAATCGATCAAGAGTCCAGAATAAAACCTGATATATTTAATTAATAAAGACATGCCTTACAAATGTTTTCCTAATGTGACACCAAGTTCTGAATTCTAGGTTTGGCAATATTTCTTTAAAAAGGAAAGCATAAAAGTAACTATTCTATTTAGGTCTTATGTTAAGTGAATTATGATGAAATGTTTTATATTGTATACTCTCTCATTATGTTCATTTCAACTTCCAGTTCTATACTTTACACATAAGATGTTCCCATAAAGCAATTTTTGCTTTTCCTCATCACTGCATAAAACAATGTGCCTGAGAATAACTGGTAGCTATAATATAAATGTTTACACTTACATTTGTATTTATACACATTTGAAAACCAAATTACAGTAAGTCCTCACTTAAGGTCATTGACAGGTTCTGTGACTTTAAGTGAAATGATATATAACGAAACCAATGTTACCACAGGCTAATTGATATAAACATGAGTTAAGCTCCCACAGCATATCATAAACATTATAACAATGTTGAACACAGACACAGTATTCCAGGACCTGCTGTACCTCTTTAGTGTCTTAACCTAAACAGCACTATTTGTCTAAATTTGTCTGTGGTGAGCTACTTTTGAAACAGCAATTTTAAAGGCATGTTAAGTAGGTGGTCCTTGCTGTCCCTTACTTGGCTTAAGCGGGAGAGACTTAACATTAACTGTAATTTTAAGAATCCCCAAGATATGCTATAAAAAGCAAAAAAAATTTCTTTATCTGCTTAATTTGCTCAATTTTAAATTCTCTGACAATATTTAAGCTGTAGACATTTGATTATTAGTGAAATTAATAGTGTGACTTTTTCACTACTGGAAAAACAAAGGTTGTATGATGTTTGTTTATATTGCATTAGTGTTTTGCTCTGTGAACTTATAAACAAAATCCAAGATAAAAATCTTTATAATTTTAAATCTCAATATATAATTTTAAAAATTTCTATATAATTAATGAAATATCATAAAGCTTTAACAAAATTGATGCGATTTTGTTTCATAAAAGTATTACTCAAAGAACACTGTCACAATTATCAAAAAACGTATAGTGAAGGGGGCCGGCCTGGTGGCTCAGGCGGTTGGAGCTCCATGCTCCTAACTCTGAAGGCTCCCGGTTCGATTCCCACATGGGCCAGTGGGCTCCGCCCCCTGCAACTAAGATTGAACACGGAACCTTGAGCTGAGCTGCTTCCCGGATGGTTCAGTTGGTTGGAGCGCGGGCTCTCAACCACAAGGTTGCCGGTTCGACTCCCGCAAGGGACGTGGGCTCCCTGCAACTAGAAACGGCAACTGGACCTGGAGCTGAGCTGCGCCCTCCACAATTAAGACTGAAAGGACAACAACTTGACTTGCAAAAAAGGCCTGGAAGTACACACTGTTCCCCAATAAAGTCCTGTTCCCCTTCCCCAATAAAATCTTTAAAAAGAATGTATAGTGAAATATTATTAGTTAACAAAGATTATTTTTTATTTCCCCAAGATTACATTTTTGTAAATACACAGGGTTTTTCTACAAGAGGCTAAAGAATCTAGAAAAAAAAATTCATGTCTGCTCTCATCTACTCTCAAATTCAATCCACATTAATGGGAGACAAGGATAAAATAGATGATTGACAATCACAGATAATACAAACCTTACGCATCCAGGTATTTCAACTTCCTCTACCAAACCTTTCCCAGAAACATTAGCAATTAACAAGACTGAATAATCTTAGTAACAAACCCTTTCACTAAAAAGCAACGAAATTACTTCAAGAGGGCAGGAGGTATTGATAAAAGCAAAGGTCAGGGACAACCATAGATGAACAAACTATCAGTGTCTGAATAACCAAGTTTATTGTACTGTAAAATTCAGAATAACTATGTTGCCTTTAAAAATGATAGCTCATGGAAATGTTTTACAGGCATCTTAATTGTGACTAAAGATTTTAGGTGCAACTGGAGAACTCAGCTTGGAAAAGAAAAAGGCTGAATAATGAAAGATTCATGTAATGGCAAAATTCTAAGCAAACTTCTTCTAAGCAGATTTGCTATGGTTTCTGACCATCCAAAAGGGTGTATTTTTCATATGCAAAAATGCTACCAAGTATTGTCTGCAAAATCTCAAATATGGTACGTAACAGTCTCAAACTTAACATCTGTAAAACAAAAATCTTAATTTTCACCCCCTAAACCTATTCCAATCTTACCCATTTCAGTTAACAGTGCCACTATTGCTAAGCAATGGGGTCCTCCTTGTTCCTCTTTTCCCTCTTCCATCACATTTCACTCAACAGCAAATCCTGCTGGCTCTACCTCCAAAATATATCTTCAATCAGACACTTAAAAGCAGTGTTGTCTACATCACTGTAATGTTCTGTTCTCCCTTCTTTCACTCTTGCCCCCTACAGTGTTTTCTCTGCATAGCAGCCAGAATCACCTTAAAAATATAAACCATTTCATATGACCCCTAACGACTTAAAACTAAAGGCTATCAGCTATTCTTACCCCACACCATCTAGTTTTGTCACGCTCTTCAACCATTTCCTACCCTTCTTTCCATCACGACAATGATTTATAACGATGGTCATCTTCCTGGACTATGAAAATGTTGAGTGTTCTCGTTTCAGGGCCTTTGCATACGCTTGTCCCTTTGCTGACTTAAACTCTTCCCTCAGATTGTAATACGGCTGGCTCCCCTTCATTCAGAAACCAGCAAAATGTTTCTTTATAACACTACCTGAATTTCATCTGTTTATTTAGTATTTGTTTACTGATTGTTCCTCTTGGCTCCTCTATAAGCTCTATGAGACCAGCAACTTTGTTGATTGCAACTATATCTCCAGCATCAAGAAAACAGAAGGCACTGTGGAATGAACATTCTTACTGCAAACTGAGATGTAAGAAGTAAGCCCATTCCCCCCACATCCACTATCCCTTCTTTTTTTATAAGGGGGAAAAGTCTTTGCTTGAGCATGTAATTTAAATAAATGATCTTCAACCATGGAAATAAATAATCCTACAAAAAAAGACATTATAAAAGATTGATTCCTTACTCCCAACATAGTATTTCTAAATGGAAAAACCCGGTTTTCAAGAACGAAACAATTAGAAGCCAATTGCACAGGTATCTTTACTGTGCTTAGTATTTGAAAGATTTATCAATAACTAAAGTCAATAGTTCCTTTGAAAGAAATCATCAGCACTATCAGCTGGAACTTAAAGAAAAACCCACCTAAACCCTCAAACAACAGTGAATTTTTGTGTAACACAAGGAAAAAATACCACCTGCATTTTTAATAAGAGTACCTAGCTGGGCTTGAAAATGCAAAAATCTAGTAAGAAATATTTCATTATAGAAAAATTCTATTTTAATAAGTCTGTGTTAAATGCCAGTTTGCTGAGATTAAATATTTTCAAACATCAAATCACCATGACTACAGCATTACTCAAAAACACTTTCAAAGCTGCAAAATTTCAGAAATTTCCTAGGGACACAAACCACTGAATAAAACAAATACTGTATTAAGTATAGTTACATATTATTAAGCTAAATCATCTCGAACAGGGCTGGGAAGTAGGAACAAAAAAAGGGTAAGTGCTCAAAATATTTCTAACACTAAAGTTGAATAAAAGATGTAAGAGACTATTTCAGACCGCTTTCATTTTATATACAATTCATGTTACAATTCCATTAAGCTTACCAATATGGTATTTTCACCTATATGTGGATTGTTTGTAAGAGGGAAACCCCTCACGACAGCAGTAAATTGAGAGCTAATAGCACAAAAGTATGGGAGTGGGGGAAAAATATACACTGCAAAAACAGAAATAAAAACTAATAAGCAGAAGAGCCTGGACCCATTTAGGTCATAAACAGTCCTAACATTTTTAAACAGGATGTATACTAAATACGAGGTGTGATCAAAAGATATGGTGAAATTTTAAATTAAAAATTGTATTATAGTAAAAGACCATTGCCATTAACCCCCCCCCCCCCCAAAATACACTCCCTCGCTTTGAACACACTTATCCCATCAGTCCTTCCACTTTCTGAAGCATTTCTGGAAGTCCTCTTTCCTGAGCCTTTAAGGTCTAGGAATTCTGAGGCCTGTGGCTCCACCCCACCCTCTGGGCTTGAAGCTCCACCCTCAATCATTCTTCCTTTTTCTTGAAGGGTAGCACGTTTTCAGCTGAATAGTGTCATCAGCCTGTCTCCTGCCTATAGAATTTGGAAAGTTCATCAACCTTCCCTCATCCTGTCAGTGCAAACTGGCATTGTTTCTGCTGATATAGCATTCTCAAAACCCTTGTGGGCAATCTGTGTATGCCACAGGGGTTCACACCATTAGACAAAATGGTCCTCCACAGATCTTCCATATTTCTGGCTTTTGCTGAGATTACTGAAATCTGAGTCACATGCTTAATCTCCAGCAAGAGCAAAAGGTTATCTAACCACATTCTGGGCTTCCTCTCAACACTTTCCTGATAATGAATCTCCTAATTTTAGTGTCTTCTACATTATGGATAGGCTGATAATCTCCCAAATAATCAAGTCCTAGATTTTTTTTTTCTCATTTGGCATTTTAATTATGATGTGTCTTGGTGTGGGCCTCTTTGGATTCATTTTGTTTGTGACTGTGCTTCCTGGGCTTGTCTGTTTCCTTCGCCAGGTTAGGGAAATTTGCAGTCATTATTTCTTCAAATAGGTTTTCAATTCCTTGCTCTTTTCCTTTTGGTACCCCTATGATGTGAATGTTGGTATGCTTGATGTTGTCCCAGAGGTCCCTTAAACTCATTGTTTTGGATTTTTTTTTTTTCTTTTTGCTGTTCTAGTTGGGTGTTTTCTGCTACCTTATCTTTAAAATTGCTGGTTCCAGTCCTCTGCTTCATCTAATCTACTGCTGATTGCCTCTAATGTAGTCTTCATTTCAGTTATTGTATTCTTTATTTCTGACTGGTTCTTTTTTATGTTTTCTATCTCTTTGCTGTAGTTCTGAGATCACTGCCCATTCTTATAACAAGTATTTTGACCTCTACATCTGCTAAATTGTCTCCTTTTTGTTTAGTTCGTTTTCTGGAACTTTGTTCTATTCTTTCATTTGGGACGTTTGTCTCCCTATTTTGGTTGCTTGTTTCTACATATTAGATAGAGCTGTTATGTCTGTCTTAGTAGAGTGGCCTTATGTTGTAGGTGTCCTGTGGGGCCCAGTGGCACAGTCTCCCTGGTCAATTGAGCTGGGTGCTCCAGGTGTCCCTTGTGTGGGTTGTGTGTGTCCTCTTGTTGTAGATGATCCTTGATTGCTGGTTCTATGTCAATGGGAGGGACTGACCCTCAGGCTGATTGGTTTTGAAGACTGGCAATAACTACAGTGCAAGGCTAACCCTATGGAACAGGATTCACTTTAGCAGGGCTCTGGTACCTGCCACTCTGCCTTTTGGATATGTGGCCAGCAGAGGCAGCTGGGTAGTGCTCCGGTGCAGTCCAGAGCTGGTCACTGGGTGTGCTGACCCCGATGCCTCCTGAGAGGGGTCCCAATGCATGCCACAGTCAGCTGCAGCCTGTGCCCTGTCCGGGGCCAGCTGGCCTGAGCCACAAAGCCATCCACTGATGGCCACCACCCACACTGGGCTTAAAGGTGCCTGGATGAGGCCAAGCCTCGAACCAAGGCCAGCTCCAGTCAGTGCTGGACTTAGGGCTGCTCAGCAAGAGATACGGGGCACACCAAGGCCAGATGCTGCTTGTTTGGGGTTTGTGAACTTTTGAGAGCTTTTAGGGAAGTCCACAGTATGAGCCAAGACAGGTTGTTTGTATGGAAAAGCCACTGGAAGTGGCTTGGGTGGGCCTGCAAGTTTGGTGGGACAGGGTTTTGGAATCACCAGGGTGGG
Source organism: Rhinolophus sinicus (assembly GCF_057876585.1). Lineage (NCBI taxonomy): Eukaryota > Metazoa > Chordata > Mammalia > Chiroptera > Rhinolophidae > Rhinolophus > Rhinolophus sinicus. The sequence goes on along the minus strand of NC_142517.1, from coordinate 160,814,234 downwards.
GACAAATGTATGGAGATTCAGATATGGTCTGATACAATTCAGCTAGGCTCTCTGGTATTACGTAATAAAGAGCTCTTTTCTTCCAGTTTCCAATAACATGTTCCTCATTTCCTTCTCACCAGAGGAACCTTTAAATATTCCTATTTCTACCAACATTCTATTTATGATGATATATATATTCTCCAACATGATATAGGCTTTCTCTCCCATGCGCCTAACTTTGTTCTGAGCACTCACCAGCAGTGCCTTTAACATCCATGTTTCTACCAACAGTCTGTTCAAGGCAATTATGCTTTTTCTATCATGTGCCTCAGAATTCTTCCAGTCACTACCCATTACCCATTTCCAACGACACCTCTACAGTTTCTTGTTATTCGTTATAGTAGCACCCTGCTTTCTGGTACAAAAATCTGCATTAGTTTCCTGTGGCTGTTGTAACAAGTTACCACAAACTTAGAGACTTAAAACAACAGAAACTTATTCTCTCAAGAATCTAGTAGCAAAGTCTAAAATCATTATCACTGAGCTGAATCAAGGTGTCAATAGGACCACACTTCCTCCAGAGGTTCTAGAGGAGAATATTTCTTGCTACTTCTGATTTCTGGCTCCCAGCATTCCTTGGCTTGCGGTCACATCACTGTCTCTGTGGTCACACTGCCTTTTGGGTGGCCATTCTTCAGCCTGCCACAGATGCATACTCTTCAGTGTCTCTCTTTGTCTTCACTCTTTTGGTCCATTTGTTTCAAATAGTTTTATAATGTAATCAGCTTAATTATCCATGTTCATAAAGGAATATATTAGCAAAGTTTGTGGAATTAGAAATGCAGCCAGAGATATTTAAATAGGCAAATTCTACATGAAGTAAAAGTAGAAAGTTTAGCTATTTCCCGCCATCTTATTTAACTTCTGGGTAAAGAAGTAATTTTCACGCACATAATAAAAAGCAAAAGTTGGTAAATAAAATACAACTTTAATCATAAAAGTGAAGGTTTTCATGGAGAAGGTGCACTCAGAAAACAGATCAGCTAAGGAACAAAATAACGAGGTTAATTGAAATGATAGGCAATCATCTCCATCACTAAAGATTGAATATGTGGTTTTAAAGCTACTATATAACAGATTCTCTCCTCCCTCAAACCTTTAAATTTTAAAGCCTGTTTTATACTCAAGTGGAAAACAGTCTAAAATTTAATTCTCTTCTTACCTCTACACAGTCAAAGTTCTCATCAACTTTCGATGCATATTCAACGCGGAACATTGTTGACAGGCTACCAGCAATATAGTATAACAGGATCTTCAGACCCTTGTAACCAAAAGCAGTTTCACTGAAAGGGGAAAAAACAGTAGTAATCTAAGACCCCAAAATGAGTCTTTGTGAAGTCATTACATAGTATTAATCCTACATATAAACAAGTTTAACTTCACAGGTAGTTTCAAGAGTTTAAACTATATTTATTAAAAAAAAAAAATCTGTAATGATACTGTGCTTCAGCTTTCCTCACTTATAAAATAAGAGAGAATAGCAGCACCAACCTCAGAAATGTTGTTTGGGTTAAATAAGTAAGTTAATACATGTAAACTGCTTGTCACAGTGACTGGCACAGCGTACAAAGAACTCAATAAATGCTTCCTACCACTGCAACAGCTGCTGCTGCTGCTACTGCTGCTTTTACTAGTACTAGGAGGCATTTTACATTAGAGACAAGTAGTGTTAAACTAGCACCTGGCTAGGCAAGCAGCTAAGATGTAGACTTGGCCCTGTCCTTCCAACTTACCACTTGCTTCCATCACCAACATCCAGAGCTACTGAAAGTGGTCATAGCACCTGTCTAATTACAGCCCGTTAGGAACTCGGAAAGCAGATGTGGAGTTGCTGCTACTTTTCCAACCCTGCTCCCTGTTATCAATCTATGACTTGCTATTCCCTTTTGCAGCTTAAAAAGAGTCTTAAAAAGTGAATTCTAAAATATCCAGAATAGGTAAATCTATAGACACAGAAAGTAGATTAGGAAGGGTGGGGGAAAAAGAGACGGGAGGGAAATTGGTTATGAGTATTTTGTTGGGAGTGATGAAAATGTTCTAAAACTGACTGTAGTGATGATTGAACAATTCTGAATATACTAAAAACCACTGAATTGTATAGTAAATTATATCTCAGTAAAGTTCTTAAAAGTGAATTCTGAAAGAAGAATGCTTAAAAGAAGCAGTGTCATTTCCAGATTTCTGTCTTGACTACCAAAATAAAATATGAGCAGTTTCCATTCCAGGACTCTGAAAATTATGTGCAGTTAAGGAGAAAGAAGTGGCAGTGGTACTAGGATCAGGACTGATGTCATGCTTGAGTCATAAGATACGGGATTATCACAATTATGTGACTGCCATCTGTCTATCTCAGAAGAAAGCTATGCCAGCATACCACTCAATGACATACAACCAGACAAGTCTATGTGCAAAATGCGATTAAACAGTATCTATAAAATCACATCCTACCCACTAAGATATTACCACAGAAATAAATTTTCAATAGCAGTGAGAAGAGACTAGCTCCTTAAAGACAGAAATCCAACGAGAAAACATTCTTTCTTATTTTTGTAATAAAAATAAAACCTGTTTAAGATATGAAAGATTCAAATTTTGGCATGAATCAATATGTAATAAAATATTATTATTAATATTTAAACACATAAAATGCCCAATCTGATACATTAATAACAAGAAATTCTCAGGAAATGTGAAGAGACATTTGTCAATTTAAAAACACATTAAATAAATATGCAAACGATGCTGAAATAATACATAAGAAAAATAGCCGTGAAGGGAAATATTTTAAATGCCAACTATGTCTAAACATCCTTCCCTAATACAACAAACGAGTGTTTCCTTGGGAAAATGGCTGACTCTAGAACTAACAGAGAAAGTACTAGACGAATCTGGAACATCTTATTGTATCAGAAAGTAAAGTGTCCCCCAAATGATGACGATATATCAAAAGGACTCAAAAGCCAGTTGGACAGGGTAGCCACTTGATGAACCTGGGATGATTTCAACATCAAAATTAGTAACAGGAACAGATTGTATCCCATTGAATTAAAAAAGAATCTTTGAATCTATTCTGTTACTAAAAAAATACAGAAGAGGAAGAGAAGCTCTACCTTACAGTAGAATGCCAACTAATAAATGTAGAAGATATGACAGAGTAGAAAAATCACCATTTTATAATCAGTAAAATACTGATTAAGGTTAAGCATCATTAACGGATTTAAAAACTACTGAGTACAAGCTTGACAGGAAACACGGTATTTTTCAGTCTCAGAGTATGTCCCCACAGATTATATATAAATAACAAAGGGAAAAACATTATCCTTACAGTGGAGAAACCTGGCAGACACCTCCAAACTAAGTAATCCAAGTTAACTTCACCAACAATGGGACAAACAGATATCATGGACTTTCTGATACGACACACCAAGAAGGACACAACCTATGCCATAGTACTATGAAAATATGTGTTATATGAATTTAATCATGAAAAAACGAACTAATCCAAAACAAAGGTTTAAAAAAACTAACTTCCTCTCCACAAAAATGTCAAAGTCATGAAAAACAAATAAAGGCTGAGGAACTGTTTCAGATTAAAGGAGACTAAAGAGATACAACTAAATGTAATATGTGATTCTAGATTGAATTCAGGAAGGGGAAAGTTTGTTATAAAAAAATCACTGAAAATCAATTGGCAAAATTTGAAATGTGGACAATATATTAGAAAATAGTACTATAGCAATAGTAAATTTCCAGAGTCTTGATAATTCTACTACAGTTAATGCCCTAGTTTTTAGAAAATACACACTAAAGAATTTAGGCGTAAGGAATCTAGATATATCTAACCTACTCTCAGATGGTTCAACAAAAACGTATTAATATATTTATATAAGAAGAGAGAATGATTAAAGCAAATATAGCTAAATGTTAACAACTGGTGGATCCAGGTAAAGGCTATACAGAGTACTATTCTTGCAACTTTCTGCAAACTTGAAATTTTTTCAAAATCAAGTTTATAAAAAGGTAACTGACTCTTCTAATAATGTTATCAAAGTATAGGAAATTAAAGAACTACACTGAATATCGCAGGACATTATCTTTGAAGTTGTTTTTAAAAATAAATTTCTCTTAACTTAGTTGTCAGAGAATAACAACTTTAGCTTTCTAGCTCTAGGGGAGTGCATTCTGTACTAGAAGCAGTATAGCAAAGTGGTAGGAAGTAAAAAGTAGTAGTTGCGAATATGGGCTCTGCAGTCAAATTGCCTGAATCTGAACTTTGGCCATTCACATATCCTTAGGCAACTATCCAATTCCACCAATGCACAATATAACAAATAATACCATTGCTAAGACTGTTGTGAGAATTAAATGAAATAATGCATCTATAGTACTAAATGATACATAGTAAACTGGTGTCTCAATGTCAAAAATGTCATTCTTATATTTTAAAATAAATTACATGAAAAATAACACTAAAGAAAATAAATTCTGATTTCTAAATCTTAAAAAAGAATGATTTTTTTTTTTAAATTTGCCATACTAATTTGGCAAACATCTTACTAAGTTACTTACTCATCCCCAAAGAGTTGATGGGTATATTCAGGAAAGAAAGTTCTAATGTCATTCTCAAGATCTTCAGGAAAACGAACTGTTTAAAAGAATGAAAAATACAGAGGTATTAAAGATATTAAAGGTGACAGGTATTTCCATTTCAAGAATTTCACTATACTAGGATACAGCCAACACTTTTCTTACTTAACATGTTGCTTTTCCATTAAATGATTTACACTGGATTCTCAAGAGACAAATGAACAATGAAAATTAGAATATCATTTTGAGGGCTTCAGCGTCAAAAAAACTACTGATTCTAAGAATCAGAAACTAGGCATGACAGAGGCATCTGATTTAATTTTTACTTTTCTGTATGTTTATACACAATGCAAAGAGTAAAAGAAAACAAAACCAAAAATGACACTTTGTGACAAGAAAAGCTACAGCATCAAGGAAACAAAAACAGAACGCGTGATAGGAAACATTCTGAGAACAAGAACAAACTGAGTTTGACGAAGCCCATGTCATCACATCATTCATGACTACAAGATAATATTTATGTTTCTTGTTTTGCTTTGTTTTTGCTATTAAAAATAATGCTGCAATGACATCCTTATATATACCTTGCTGTGCTTTTACAAGTACACACAAGGTAAATTCTTGGGAGTAGAAATACTTAATAAAAGTATTGAAATATTTTTATAAATGCTGCTTAAGTGCCCTCTGAAAATAATGTTAACAGTTTACACACCTACCAGCAGCTACTTAAACTCCTTTGTTTCCCACATCCTTGACAATGCTCTGTACCCTCAATTTTCATTTCTACCAATCCAAAATGGAAATGGGTATCCTGTTGGTATTTTTATTTGCAGGTATTATGAGTACTGATATTAATGGACATTTCCCCAGTTTATCTTATGAAAAAAACTTTACTAAAAAAAATCCTTAAGCAATTGAAAAATGAAAAAGATAAGTTGTAGATGAAAAATTTCTATCACTGTTCTCACAGAGCAGGACACGTGCAGGTTATGAAAGTTACCATTTAGCAGATTACTGATTTACAAAAAGAAAGGTATCTTTCACTGTAGAGATCGGGCAGTCACCACCTTTCCAAGTGATCTTAATTAGAATCACTCATTGCTGGATAGACCAACATTACGTGCCTCCTGATTCAATGCAATATAATGCATACAGCATTACCTATGAAGTTTTTAGCAAAACAATTTATCCTAAATCTAGTCAGCTTTGTATCTTCCAAGGGTAGGGGAACAAGTTACACACTACCAAAAGAAAACAGAAAAATCAAAAGAAAAATGTAGATTTGTCTAATAATTCTACACAATGACTACTCTTCCAAATAAATTTCATGGGTGTGACAGTCCTTGTGGGGTGAGAGGGACTGTTCTGGATTAAGAGATTAAAGAAACATCACAACCAAACACAATACATGATCCTTGACTGGATTCTGGTTTAAATAATTTTTTACAAAAAACTATTGAAGACTTTCAAGGACAAACCAGGGACATCAGATAATTACATGATATCAAGTAATTACCATTAATTTTCTTAGGTGTGATAATGGTATTATGTTTACATGTGAGTATTCATGTAGTAGGACATGTGCTTTGAGGAAACTATCATGATGTTCAGAAACCTGCTTTCAAATAATTCAGCAAAAATACAAACCTAATAAAGCAAATATGGCAAAATGCTAATTGAATGTAGGTGTCAAATATATATGTAAGTCTTGTTTTAGCCTCTCAAATTTTCTATATATTTGCAAATTTTCATAATGAAAATTTAAAGAAAAAAGGTTCTGGGCAAATACAACAAAATGTTAAGATTTGAAGATGAGTGATGGAATCACAGATATTCGTCAGTTTGCCCTTTATTTTTTTGCATGTCTGTAATATTTCATAATAAAAAGCAGTCCAATATGTTTAGACTCACTAACCTAAAAATTCCCACTACTGCATCTTTAATATTTAAAAATATTTGGAAGTCTCCAGAAATTATTAAAAATTAATTTTAAACTACTGCTTGTAATATAACATATAGGCTTTGGTAATGATGGGTAGAGACATGGATAGAGAAAAAGACAAGCAATTATAAAGTGTCATAAGCCTAGTTACAGTAACTATTTTTATAATTTAGATTGGCCTTCTTCAAATGCCCCTTTCATTCACATTAATGAGGTTTTACTATTTCAGCATGGAGTTTAGTCCACAGAAAATACGAACTAAAAGAAAAAGAAAGTGACAAGTTTTTTTTTTTAAAGTAAAACTCAAATAGCTTAAGACAAATATATAATTAAATATTTACTGTTTGGATTTGATTAGGTTTTAGGGATTATACATTGAGAAGATACCAAGGGCTATACTTGATAGAGATTAGAATGAACGTTATCTTCTTAAAAGAGGGTTTTTAAGGTAAAAAGTCCTAGGCCTAGACAAAACAAACAAGTGGTGCTAAGGACACAAAGAATAGGTCAGTCCTTTTAATAAATAAGGCACAAGTGCGAGTTTGCTATTCTCAAAACAACAACAAACAACCCTCAATACTTATACAACTATAGTAATTACTATGAAAGAAATTAAATCAAATTTCTAAATTTGCTTATTCTGGACATTTCATATAAATGGAATCATATAGTATGTGGCCTTTTGTGTCTGGCTTCTTTCACTTAATATGTTCTCAAGGTTGATGCATATTGAAACAATACCAGTAGCATTCCTTTTTGTGGCTGGATAATAATTCTACTGCATGGATATACCATATTTGTTCAACCATTCTTCAGTTAATGAACATTTGGGATGGTTCCACTTCGGAGCTATTTTGAACAATGCTATTGATATTCATGTACTGCAAGTTTTTGTGTGAATAATGTATGCCAACATTGGATATACTCTTCAGGAGCAGTCACACACAAGGTAATATGTTATTAACAATATTATTAGCTGTCACTTGAACATTTACTGTGCGCCAGGCAATTTGCTAAAAATTTCACACACACTATTGTAGTTAATCCTCACAAGAGCTACAGAACCTCCATTTTATAGCTGAATAATACAAAAAGGACACTGATTTGCTCAAAGTTACCAAGTTGGTAAGTAGCGGCGTTAAGGCCAAATCAATATAAACATGTACATGAAAACATGTACAAAGTACAAACTTTCTTCTGGATATCACAAACATTAAATCTTTTTAAGTTTTTCTACAGTAGAGTTATGTCAGCAAAGCAAAAGAGCAAGCAGCAACCCAAATGTAAAGACGTTGAAGAATGATGAAATAAATTATAAACACGAAATGGTTTATATAATCATAAAGCCATGTTATTGAGAAATATTTGGCAATATAGGCAAATGTTCACAATGCACAGTTAAGTGAATAGAACATGATACTGTGATCTTAATTTTATATAAGAGAAATAATGTAAATGAATATATACCTAAAAAACTAGAAGGAAACACCTCAAATTATAATACAGAAGTACTTATTCTGGGTGATGGAATTATGTGTCATTTTTATTTCTTATATTCTTCATTTTTCAAAATGTCTATAAAATATGTAATGTTCCAATAGAGAAATATGCAATATAAAAATCTGAAATAATTTAAATGAAGCACGAAAAATTTTCTTCCCAGGAAAACCTATGTCACTCACATTTTTGGAAAAAAATGAAAAATCAGGGCCTGGAATACTAAATGGCACCTTACTGCAAACAGAGCATAGGACCAGCAATGAATGTACTTTTTGAATATACCCATATATATGTATAATTACACTTACATAAAGTTCTAAAACAGGCAGGCAGAACTAATTTTGGTGAAAGAAATGATCAGAACAGCAATCACCTTGCAGGGAGCAGGGACTGCATAGGAAGGAGCAAAGTTCTGTCCACTGAGAGGCCTGCTCTCATTAATGTTAGAGCCATACTCAACAGCAATGAGTTCACCTGCTCACCTAGCAGAATTTAGCTTCAAAACACCATTTTCCACTAAAAGAAACCAGGGCTCCTTGGAGAAATGGCTGTTTTCAGAGCCGTGGCAGAGAAAACAGATGAGCCCGCAACATCCTGTTGCAGAAAGTAATCAAAGTATGAAGTAATCAAATAATGAGGAGGACATGTGAAAAAGAACCAGCTTGAACTGGGCTCTCACTGGCCAAGTCAGGGATAACATGAACACCAAAATACATTAATAGTAACTGGTTACAATCAACTAAATAAAATAGAAAATAAATGAAAAAACTAGAAGTTTAATGAAAAACTGAATGGGGTGCAGTGAGATGTGCACCTCACTTCTGTGATATTCCTACCAAAGAAAGTATAATCTGAAATAAGCCATGAGTAAACATCAGACAAACACAAATTGAGGGACATACAAAATAAGAGCCTGTAATCTTCAAAATGGAAAGGTCATCAAAGTCAAGAGAGACAATTATTCCAATCTGAAGGAGACAAAAGAGACAGGAAACCAAATGTAAGTCCTGATTCTAAACCGGATCCCTTTGCTGTAAAGGGCATTTTGGGACAACTAAGGGAACTTGAATGGAGTCTGTGAATTAAATGGTGATAATGTACTAATATTAATTTCCTAATTTTGATGGTTATATTCTGGTTATGTAGGCTAACGTTCAAGTTCACAGGAAATATACACTAAAGTATATGTAGTGATGGTTCATCAAGTCAGCAATTTATTCTCAAATATTTCAGGGGAAAAAAGATTTTTGTATTTATCCTTCCAGCTTTTCCGTTAAGTTGGCAATTGTTTCAAAAACAAAACAAAACAAAGAGGAATGTAACCCACCATATCTGCTGCATGTCTCAACCCCCCAAAAATTGGGTTTTAAATTAAAATTTTAAAAAGCAGCTATTTTGGGGGTAAAAACGTGTGTTTCATTGTAGTATATAAATTGTACATCACTTTTTAAGAAGTAAAAATAAGTTATCTAACTTTATCCCGTCTATTCTTCCAGCTATCCCATTTCTCAACTCCACTTTACAGCAAAACTCTTCAAAAAAAAAAAAAAATCTATACTCCATTACTCTAATTCCTCTCCTCTTATTTATCTTAAACTACTATGAAGAGGTAGGTCCTATGACTCTATCACTTCTCTTGGAAAAAAATCATTAAATCACTAAATCCCAATAGTCCTTGTCACTAGAACTACCAGCAAATATTTGACAAAGTTGATTACTTCTTCCTTCTTCAAACACTTTCATCATTTGGCTCCCAGATCTTATCCTCCCAAGCTATGCTTCGCAGTCACAATGGCTTCCTTAATGTTCCCTGAACATGTCTAGCACATTCTGCACTTGCTCTTCTTTGGCTTGGTAGACTCATCTTTGAGCTACTTAAATGGCTCAAAGAGTCACTTCTTTTAGTATCTACTCAAATGTCACCTTAGCAGGACCCGATCACCCTATTATTTTCTCCATAACACATATCACAACTTGTCATGTATTTATGTCTGTTTCCCATAGCCAGAATGAAAGTTCCATGAAGAGAAGGACTATTTGTATACTGTTCTATTTCCAGAGCCCAGACAAATGCATGCAACATAGCACAGCTAAATAAGTGCTGAGTGAACTTAAAAATATAAAGATTATCTCAGTAGAATTTACAATACACTGTATTGTAAAAATAGGTTATATGGATTTTTAGTAGGATCTAATATACAAGAGAGTAGGAGGAAGGGCAAACATAATTATATAGGAAAAGATAGGAATGAGAAAGTGCAAGGAACCAATACAAAAATAAGATGACAAAACCAACAAACAATAAATGTAAAGGAGATAAACTGACCAGGTAAAAAAAAATTATACAATCAAATCCAAACATGTTTTCAATAAAAGATATACCTACAATGAAGATAGATACCTGTATGCTGATGTTGATAGAAGCATTACTCACAACAGGCAAACGGTGGAAAAAAACCCGTGTCCATCAACAGATGAATAAACAAAATGTGATATATATACATAATGGAATATTACTCAGCCATAAACTGGAATGAAAATCTGACAAATGCTACAATATGAAACACTAGCCAAGTGAAGGAAGTTGAAAACATTATGCTAAGTGAAATAAGCCACACACAAAAGTATAAATACTGTATGACTCCACTTAAACAAAATACCTAGAATAGGTAAATTCATAGAGACAGAAAGTAGATTAGAGGTTACAAGGGGCTGGAGGAAAAGGCAAGTGAGGAGTTAACAGTTTCTGTTTGGGGTGAAGAAAAAGTTTTGAAAGCCAATACTGGTGATGGTTGCACAACACTGTGAATGTAATTAATGCTACCTAACTGTACACTTAAAATGGTTAAAATGAAATACAGAAAAAAAGATTCACCCTTTCTCCAGTAACCTAACCCCCACAGCATCAAATCCCTGTGGGAAAAGTATGCCTGTCAATCACTCACACACAAAGTGAAAACAGCTTGCCATGGGAGGAAGAATCTTGGGATAAACCTTAGTGAAATTACTGGTATATGGTCGAGCTCAAGTTATCCCATGTGCCTAGCAGAGTGCCTGTCACACTGTAAGTTTCAACAAACATTTATCCAGAGAAGGTGGGAGGGAGATAGGACAGGGGGGGCTGAAGAGAAAGAGGGAGGGAAGAAGGAAAGCTGGTTTAAAGAAAGCAAGTTACTGCTATTGATTGTAAAAGGATTAGAATAACCAAATAACTCAGTCAATTTTAGCTGTCATATATGTGTAGAACTTCAATTAAGTGGATTTTGATGTGGGGAAAAAATATATACTAAAAATTATTCTTTATAGTTTGCTCCACACACTATTAATAAAAATAGAAAAATAGAATGGAAGTGGAGATCCCATTTATAATAGCAATAAAATATGTGAAATACCTAGGAATAAACAAGAAACATTTATTTTCTATAAAGTTTAAAACTCTACAGATAGACATGAAAAGGCCCAAATAAATAGGAAGTATTCTTGCTATTAGAAGACTCCATAAGAATGTTGATATAAAGATGTTGATTGTCTTAAATTGAACGTAAAATTAATTAAGACCTCAATTTAAAAAAAAAAAATCAATAAATAATCATTTTGGAATTTCATAAAATGTTTATGTAGAAGAATAAACATTAGCAAAAACTTAGGAAAACTCTTAGAGTAATGAGTGAGACATAGTCACATCATACATTTGTCACATTTATTCTAACAGTACACCAATGACTCAGGGACAAAAGTAAACCAAAGATATGATATGTTAGTATGATAAAAGAGAAATTTTAAATCATTAATGAAAAGACAACAAATTGGCAGGTGGATAATTGGCTAGCTCATCTGGAAAAGCATAAAGCTGGATTCCTATCTCTTAACTTATATCAAGATTCAAAGGTTTCAATTTAAAAAAATTTTTTCAAAGAAATGAATTTCTTTATAATCTTAGAGTGGGAGTAGCCTTTTTATAAGACATGATGAAAACTCATAAAAAGAAATTTCCCTAGATAAAAAGTTTCAGCTTCTATATAAGAAACCGAAAGTCAAAACTATGAAAAAAATATCTGCAATATATGACCAAAAAGGGGCTGATTCTCTTAGAATATAAAGGATACACTTCTCTTAGAATTAGAAATCAACTTTAATTATCAAATCAAAAAATGGTCAAAAACACAGTAAAAAAAAAGCCCAGAAAATCAAATGTTGTCAAGGATGTGGAAAAACTGGAACTTTTGTGTACCACTGGTGGAAATGTAAAATGAAGCAGCCACTATGGAAAAGGAGGTTCCTCCAAAAATTAAAAATAGAATTACTACATGATCCAGCAATTCCACTTCTAGGTATATACCCAAAAGAATTCAAAGCAGCATCTTGAAGAGATGTATTTACACCTCCATACTCACAGCAACCTTAGTCACAAGAGCCAAGAGGAGGAAGAACCCCAAATATCCATCAACAGATGAATGGATAAACAAAATGTGGCATATACATACAATGGAATATTATTCAGACTTAAAAGGAAAGAAATCCTGTCACATGCTATAACATGGATGAACCTTGAGGATATTATATTAAGTGAAATAAGGCAGTCACAAAAGGACAAATACTGTATGATTCCACTCATATGAGGTATCCACAATAGTCAAATTCTAGAAACAGAAAGTAAAATGGTGATTGCCAGAGGCTGGGTGGAAGGGGCCCAAAATAGGGAGTAATTTAATGGGTAATTTCAATTTTGCAAGATGAAAAAGTTCTGAAGATCTGTTGCACAACAATGTGAGTATAATAACACTACTGAACTATACACACAAAAATGGCAAAGATGGTAAATTTTATGTTACGTTTTTTACTAGAAATTTTTTTAAAAGTCTACTGTGAGGAGAACACAGTCAATTCATATAAGACATCAAAATGACCAAAAGTAAAAAGCAAAACTGCTTAATCTCACTAATAAACAAAATGCAAATTAGGGCCGGACGGTGGCTCACGCAGTTAGAGCTCCACGCTCCTAACTCCGAAGGCTACCTGTTTGAATCGAATCCCACATGGGCCAGTGGGCTCTCAACCACAAGGTTGCCGGTTCAATTCCTCAAGTCCCGCAAGGGATGGTGGGCAGCGCCCCCTTCAACTAGCAATGGAAACTGGACCTGGAGCTGAGCTGCGCACCCTCCACAACTAAGACTGAAAGGACAACAACTTGACTTGGGGAAAAAAGGCCTGGAAATACACACTGTTCCCCAATAAAGTCCTGTTCCCCTTCCCCAATAAAATCTTTAAAAAAAAAAGCAAATTAGAACACGAAATCATTTTTACTCATCAGAAGGGCAGGGTGTTGTTTTTTTGGAATGACAATATGCAACACTGACCAGGGTATAGGTAAAAAGGCAATCTCAAAAAACTCTGGTGTAAATACAGGTACCTTTTTGGAAGGTAATTTGGCAATTGCTACTAAAGTAAAATATGTTCATGTCTCTTTGATCTGGCATAGTGGTTCTCAAACAGGGGCAACTTTACTCATCACCTCAGGGGATACTTGGCAATATCAGAAGACATTTTCGGTTGTTGCAACTGGAGGATAATGTTACTGTCATCCAGTGAGTGGAGACTAGGGACACTGCTAAACATCCTACAATGAATGCATAGAATAACAAAGAAATATCTAACCCAAACAAAGAACTACCTAACTCAAAATGTCAATAGTGCTGAAGTTGAGAAACTCTGATCTAGCATTTCAATTTCTAGTCATACATTCCATCGAACAATCACACTAGTGGTAAAATAAACACAAGGATTCTTTTTAATAGCAGGAGGAATAGTCCCCCAATAGGGAATACTTAAACAAGTTATGATATAGTTATAGTATATTACATAATTTAAAAGAATAAGGTAGATCTATATGTAGTTATAGAGAATGATACTCAAGACACTGTTAAGATAAATAACAAAATAGCCTTACAACAGGATCCTGGTTTTTGAAAAACAATGTCTGCACAAGGGAAAAAAATCTGCATCAGTATTATCTTTGTAGTGAGGGGTCAGGGGACCATTAATTTATATGTCATCTTCTTTGCATTTGTTTTGTTTCTACTGTTTAAATAATAATAGCTAACATTTACTAGGAATTTCTAAAAGTCAAGTTGTTTAAGCACTTGAGTTTAACCCATCTTTCATCTTTACTATTAACTCCATTTTAAAGATAAGGAAACTAAGGCATGAAAAATGATGGAACCAGAATTTATATGCATATAAACAACTTTATTGAGGTATAATTTATATACCATAAAACTCACTTGTTTTAAGTGTATAATTCAATGACTTTTAGTAAATTTAAAATTACGCAACCATTGCCACAATCTAATTTTAAAATATTGCCATGGCCCCCTAAAGAAATCTCATGCTCATCTACAATCATTCTGTTCCCACCCTCAGCCCCAGGCAGCCACTAATCTACCTTCTGTCTCTAGATTTGGCTTTTCCAAACATTTCGTATAAATGGAATCATACAGTATGTGGGGGTTTTTTTGTCTGGTTTCTTTCACTAGAATGTTCTGAGGTTCATCCATGTTGTGGCATTAGCCAACATTCATTCCTTTTTACTGTCAAATAGTATTCCATCATACAGATATACTTACCATACTTTGTTTATCCATTTACCAGTCAATGGGTATCTGGGTTGTTTCCATTTTTTGGCTATTGTGAATGCTGCTGCTACCGTGCTTCCCCGAAAATAAGACCTAGCTGGACAATCAGCTCTAATGTGTCTTTTGGAGCAAAAATTAATATAAGACCCGGTCTTATTTTAAGACCGGGTCTTATCTAACATAATATAAGACAGTGTCTTATATTAATTTGTCTTACATTAATTTTTGCTCCAAAAGATGCAGAAGAGTTGTCTGGCTAGGTCTTATTTTTGGGGAAACAGGGTATGAACATTCACGTATGAGTTTTTTTTTAAGGATATGTGTTTTCATTTCTCTTCGGTAGATACCGAAGAATAGATTTGCTGGGTCATATAATAAATTCATGTTTCTACGATTTTAAGAACTTGCCAGACTGTTTTCCAAAGTAGTTGCATCATTTTACATTCCTATCAGCATGAGTGCTTTCCACATCCTCACCGACGCTTATTGTCTATGATTTTTATAAGGAAAAAGGGTAAATATTTTTAAGAGGCTGAGACCACTGATTCCTGTCACTTTTTGTTACACTGTACTTCATATATATACATATGTATATATATATATATACATATACATATATCTGTATATATAGATATAAACTCTGCCACCTCTCAAACATCTACCCACTCCATGACATAAACCAAGACTGAATAAAATCTGAATGTGTTCAATAAATGGAGAAAACTATATTTACATAAACAATTGCTCTTACATAAAATTCGACTTCAAATTTTAAAAGAAAGACTATATATACACACACAGTACATAAATAAATACCACTTAAAAATGGCATACATACCTAATTTTAGTTCAATTGCTGTGTTGGTGTTACATTTATACTCTGCCAGTTTCTTCTCCACTGCACTCTTATATTCAACCAAAAATTTCTCCATAGCACCAAATCCTAGGAGAAAAAGGTTTTTAAAATGTCAGGTTGCAAGAGGTTTAAGTTGTCAAACCTAAAAGTAGGGTTCTTATCAGAATTGGAATAAAGGTAAAATTTAAAGCATTTTAATAGATCATGAAAGCACAAGTCATTCTCCACATATTCCTAAATAAAATGTACATTGTCTAAGTGCCTCATTATAACACAGACAAAACATCACTTCTGAGATAAAGGCTTATGAACTAGGCCTGCTTTACATAAATGAGTAAACCTGAAAATTAACATTACAGACTACCGACATCTCTAAATATTTAATACTAATATAAATTACCTGCTAGGATTCATACCTACCTATATAGCCGTTCTAAAAAAATATATAAAAAGGATGCCACTGTTCCACTAAGAAATAAAGTGAGAATGTCCTTTGATAATTACAGTAGCATTTCATTTCTAATACTGGAAAAATGCTATCCAGAGTACTTCTAGACCAACTATTAAAAAACCATCAACTGATAATGCATAGCTTATTTCAAGAAGGACACAAAGAAACTGGTAACTATGGTTACCTTTAGGATAAGAGAACGAATGGGGACAGGGTTAGAAAAGAAATTTTTCACTATATCAAATTTTTTTTTTTTTTTTTTTTTTTTTACCACCATCTATGTGTAGTCATAAACTATTCCAGCCTACTGGAATAACGAAGTGGTTTTAAAATGTGGCTAGCCATCAATATACATAACAAATAATTAACAACGGAAGAAGTCATTATCAAGAGGAACTTTCAAGCAAAGAGGGTAATAAATCTGATGAAATTCTCGTAAACATAAAAATTAGTAAAAACTGAGGCGAAAAAGTCATAAGCAAAAACAAAAGTGGTACAATCACATGCCATAAACTTCAATAAGTGGTTAAAACACACATACACAGAAAATGGGGAACACTTGAGGCTGTATAGATCAATGATTTGGAGTCAGAGTTAGAATTCCCGCATTCAAATCCAGTCTTCATTTATTTACTTGATCTGTGAACTAGAGCACGTTACTTGACTTTTCTGACCCTAATCTATTAAACTAAGACAACAGAACCCACCTGGAGGAATTTATGTATAATCTAAGCAACAAGATTTAACTTCTGAAATCATATATGAGCTTAATCCCCACAATTCTGTAACACAAGCAAATACTCTACCAGCTCCATTTCATATTCAAAACCTCAGGCTTAGATTTATTTGCTTAAAGACACCCAACTAAGTGGAGCTGAGATTCGAATTCAGGTGTGATTCTTATTATACACCTTCTGCAATACAGGTGTCCCACCTCTTTTATAGTAGCACTGTACCCCAAGATCCTACAGCTCTTCCTTAAACATCTGCAGAGCTCATGCTGTATAGCCTGTCTATCCAGCACATCTGTAAGTGTAGTGAAACTACTGTGAAGGCACTGGGAAAGAAAAGAAACACAAACGGTCCACATCAAAGGACATGGAACTGGGGGTAAAATACAGTATATACTCACATCAAAACAGTCTTTATACATGTACAAAATAATGGCAATTATTAGTTACTAAATGTTGTAAACTGAAGAGACTCAATAAAGAGCAGAATAGAATGACAATTATACTGTAGTAGACACACTCTAAAAGAGTTTAGATGATGAAAGCACGTGAGAACCTCTTTCTCACAGGAAACCTAAATAGATCCTAGGATCTAAAGTGTGGAAGATTAAGATGACGACGAAGTCAGTCAAGATTCAAGTGAGAGCCGTACTGCAGGGCAACAGGGTAGTGGAAGGCGGAGGGAGCTCTGGAACAGGAGGATCTGAATATTAAAATCAGCTGGCGGGAACAGAACCTGACTAGTGTAGCTGAGGCAGCAGTGGGCAGAAGCACCGAGAAGAGAAACAGGCCTCAAAGCATCTGGCACTTTCCAAGTCCAAATCCCGACGCTTTTCCCTGGCCTCTACGTCCCTCCGCAGGGGCCAAGTTCTTCGCCTGAGGCGCAGAACCCCAAGCAGTTGGGGGCGGGGGCACAAACCTCTGCCGACCAGGAGCTGCGCTGAGAGTTCCGCACTTCCAGGCTGAAGCAGGCCTTCTGGAACCCAGGCTAGAGTCCGAAAGTTCCAGGAGGGCACTGTCACCACCGTCTCGGCGTTCTTTCCCAAACCTGCCCGCCCCCTCCCCCTGGTAAACTTTTCCCGGGAACTTACCCGCCATTTCCGAGCTGCGAGCACCCGGGGCTGAGGAAGGACGAATCAACCCGCGCGCTCCCTGGCCGGAAGTGAGCTCACTGTCTGACGCATTCCCCCGCCCACCAATCAGAGGAGGAGGTTCGAGGCGCGGGGTGGCGGAAGCAGCTCCAGAGGCGGGGCGAACACCTCCGGGAATGCTCGGACTGTTGCCTTAGCCACGGCGGGTGCGGTCTGCCGTTTCGCAGGCCTGAACTACAGGAGGAGGCCGCAAAAGGCACCTTGTGTGTTGAGACGCTCGCTGCCCCTGGGAAAGTTTCTTTGGGATTGATTTGAATAATATACATACCTTATGGCTGTTTTCTATTCCGCTCTAACGATGTTTTGGAGACTGATAGAAAAACTTAAACCTGTGGCATGGACGGTGGATCGAAACACCTGAGCTCTAATTTAAAATGTAGAAACTGAGTTGCGGTTGCAGGAGAAATTTTCACTTATTTTATTAGTTTCTATTTTTGCTGTCAATACTTCATTTTTCTTTTTCTCTCATGGGTTTTTGTTTGTTTGTTTTTAACTGTATACCGTGTGATACCGTATCAGTTTAGGTATTCTGCTTTTACTCTTAAGAGTACTAAGCAACCAACCATTTAGTGCACCTAAATTGTTACGTAGTACCTCAAGGGGCCTGATTTGGTCCTACAGGTCTCAATTCCTAGTAGCCTGAACCACATCACAATGTCGTTTGGGGCCATTGGGCTGGCTACTATTTAGTAACTGTTCTAACTATTTGTTCCAGGGGGTAAGCTATTTTTTTTTTTTTTGTATCCACAAATATTCCCACAATGTTGTCCATACACTAGAATATCTTGTCTCAATAAATGTTGCTTAATAGGTTTTACAATGATGCTAGAGCTAAAATGGACCCTTGAGATGATGGAACTAATACACCCTTCATTTTAGAGATGAGGAAACTAAAGCCCAGAAAAGAGAGGCTGCCCAAGGCACACTCAGTATACAGCCTATGCAAGAGTCCAGTTCTCCAATACCCCAGTTTTTGTTCCACTACATGGAGATGGCCCCCCTGAATATAAAGATCAGAAAAGGTACTGAGAATGCTCAGGTCCTTTTCCTTTAGCCTTAATAAAACACCAGAAATTGTGATCATAATGTGTTAAGAAGAAAACTGAAATTAATGCTGTAATCAATGACATTATGGATCAAAAAAGGAAAACAATTTTTTGTAATTGTTTTTTTCTCAAAATGGCTAGACTTACCATTTCTTTCCAAAACCACCTTATCT
Source organism: Rhinolophus sinicus (assembly GCF_057876585.1). Taxonomy (NCBI): domain Eukaryota; kingdom Metazoa; phylum Chordata; class Mammalia; order Chiroptera; family Rhinolophidae; genus Rhinolophus; species Rhinolophus sinicus. The sequence continues at coordinate 160,795,123 of NC_142517.1, read as the reverse complement.
GTAGATAAGTCAATTGCTGACAAGCAATTATCCTTATAAGAAATCAAGGAAATTTTTCTTAACTGTAGCAAATCTGAAACAGATTAGTCCTGTGACTTTATGGTTAGTTGTAGGAAAGAAATATGGTGAAACCTACATGTGATAAATATGAATAAAAAATAAGATGAATATGAATAAGAAATATGATGGAACATCTGTGACTAGCATTTAGTATGATCAGCTTGCAAAATTGAGGTTACATTTTTAAATTATCATAACTGTTCACACATTTATTAAAATATCATAGAATATATGTTTAGATACAGTTTACCTAAAAGATAAAGAATGGCTTCTTTCACAAAAGTAAAATTACCAAAAAGGCAAATGTATTCCCTTTTTTTCTAGGGTTTTCCCCTCTCTTTTTAAATTTATATTTTATCTTGTTCTGAAGGGGATTCAGGAAGTGAATGTTACCGCCATGGAATAAAATATCTACAAAAAGGAATGTGCTGTTCTTATATATATGGAAGAGGCAGCATAGTGGTGTGGAAAGTTCAAGTCTTACTAATTTTAGTTCTACTTCTTGATTGTGTGACCTTTTTTCATCTATTAAGTGGAGATAATATCTTCAGTTACCACACTGGTTGTTGTGAAAATCAAATGGAACAATATTTCTGAAAGAGGTTTGTAAACTGTAAAATTTTACGTTACTATGAGGTGGTATTAGTATAATAACATTTATTCTGGAATACATGGCCTGGAAAAGGCTTTTTTCTTCAGAGAAAAAGGCTATGTTACATTACTAGCAATGAACTAACAACCATACGTTTGCTATAAATTCAAGAGCATAGCATCTAGTAAGTTTTGCCATTCTGTCTTGAAACCTTCAGAAGGGATTTAAAAAAAGAAATGGCATGGAAATACAGTCATCAGAAAGTAGAGGTAGGAAATCTGAGATCTAAAAGAAAAATGTAGGCACTTGATGTGTCGTTATATCAAAATATGTAGTACCGCTCTACAGACAATAATAGCTAGTTAACTCATTTGTTTAGCTCATAGTGCTAATGCTATGGGGGTGGAGTAGGAGTTTCAGAGCTCCTAGAACAGTTATCCAGAATCCCCTATCCAGCTAGATGACTGCCATAGGGGATAAAAGAAAGAAAATAAAAACAGACTAGCTCACATTGAAAACTACTGTTAGAGGAATAACTTAAAGACACACATTACCAACAGTCTGCACATTCCATTTTTTTAACTCTCATATACTACCCATAGGTGTATAAACTAGTACTTTTTGAGAAGCAATTGAGCAATTTTAACAAATTAAACAGAATTTTCAATTTGTATATCTTTTGAGCTAACGGTTCCACTTATAAGCATTTGTCCTACAAAAGTATTTACACGAGAATGCAAAGATATGTCAACAAAAATGTTCAATGAAGCATTAATTTTACTAGAAAATTGGAAGTAGCCTAAACATTCATCAAAAGGATCTGGCTAATATATACTGACTTGGGAAAATATCTACTACATAATAGGTTTTAAAAAATTATACATTATAATGTTATTTTATTTGTATAAAAAAGTGCATTTGGATATAAACATAGAAAACATTTGAAAGCATACCTAACAAGTTTAACTGTGGCTGCCTCTAGGAGGGGGATTTGGAGATGGAGATTAATAAGGGATTTTTAAAAATTACTGTTGCTTCTTTTAATGAGGATGTGTTGGCTTCTTTCATAATTAGAAACTTATCCATCATTTTGGAGTTTTTTAGACATGGTTGCTAACTCCTTACCCTCTTCTTTACATTCTATAAATTATGATACATACAGAATCAAAGAGAAGCAGCTTAATTGAAAAAAAGGAACAGTTCATTAAAAATTAATATTTCTAGTTTTGCATTCTGTCATTATTTATAAGCAAAGAATAGTCACAATGAGGGGAAAGCACTGTAATTGCTTATACTTGGTTACAAAATGACCATCGAATATGCCTGCTTTACTTTTTGAAACTATAATTAATAAGAATGGCATTAAATGTGTATGTATACTTCAGGCGAATAGTACAATAACGCCCATGATATTTCAAATTCCATAGTTAAAATGCTATTTCAAACATTAATACCTTTGTCAGTTCTAGCCAAAAAAAAAAAAATGCCCATTACTCCCGTTTTAAATGTTTCTGCTGTTGTTTTATGTCATTTCTAATGTGGAAGAACTTCAGGGTAGGGGGAGGAAGAAGAAAACTTTATCAAAGTTATTTAGATATTAAAGAAATTAAGCTAAAAAGTGGTGAAAATTATGACTAGAAATATTCACTCTAAACTGATAAATTGTTTCAGTGATTCTGCCTTTTTAATTTTTGATTGTGATAAAACACATCACATAATATTGACCATCTTAATCATTTTTTAAGCATGTGGTTCAGTAGTGTTAATAATGTTCATATTGTTGTGAAAGCTGTCATTTTAATTAATTTATTATTATTATTATTATTTATTTCAAGGAGGGTGCATCTCAAAACGGCCCATGTGGTGATCAAACCAGCAACCTTGGTGTTATGAGCACCACGCTATAACCAACTGAGCTAACCGGCCACCCCAAAGCTGTCATTTAAATGGGTTGGTTTTCAGCCAACTCCTTTGTAAACCGATTTAGCCATATCGCTATGCACAGCAAGACTCTTAACTTCCTATGCTGTGGACACAAAGTGAGGAGCTTTTATACCAGCTGTATAATGCTGTTAAGTATTTAATTCAAGAATTATAGGATTATAAAATGTTTAAAGAACTATAAAATAAAATTTAGCTTTATGGTAGCGTTTCTTCTAAATTTTTTTACAAATCAGAATTTTAAGGGAATATACATATGTGTGTATGTATATTATATGTGTGTATATATATACATATGTATATGCATATAGATATATATATGTACATATATATACATATATACATTTCAACAAGTCACTGTGCAAATTTGTAAAATTAAAAGAATTCTTTCTGAAAATTTTGCTAAAGGGAATCCAGAACTTAAGTTTGTCATTAATCTCATCAATACAAGGCTGTCAATGAATCCCTTTGCCAATCTCTTGAATGAGCTAAGAGGAAGAAAGGGTCAGGCCAACTGACCTCTTTGTTAAATACATAGAGGTAAGAAGGGTGTATCGGTAGCATTAGGATGCATTTAAAGAATAAAAGGTTTACTTTTTTATATCTTTGTAAAATCAAATTTTGTTATATACGAGGAACTTTATGTTACTATAGGTATACTGTTATTTTTTTATATAGTTTAAGAGAAACTAAGGTACTTTGAGTAATATAGAAACAGGAATTTTAGAGCAAATTGATTTTAGAAATCAGGTAATCTAGTCATTGTCATACTTTTTTATTTGGTATACAAATACATAAAATTTTTGTTCACGTTACCTTAAAAATATGTATCTAATATATGTTGACTACTGTAAATTCCTATATTAAATATTACTATCATTAACTTATTATTTTTGAGACAAAAAAAGAATATGAATACTCATTATTAATATATTTTCTACTCCAGTCCATCACCTGCGCTTCCCTGAAGATCTCTGACTTAATCCTACCCTCTTGCTTGAGGTTTCTCAGCAAGTAACTGATAGAGCTGAGCGTGTGACCCAAGTCTCTCAATTAGGTCCTATGTTTTTCCACTTTTCCCTTTCTTGCTGTAGAAAGGGTTCATTTCCCTCATGAAATCCTTTACTTTGGAGAGATAGTCACTGTATCTGGCACATGGTTGACACTTACTAAATGTTTGTTAAATAACTTTGCAGTAATACCATCAAGAACACAATTTCTCCCCCAAACAACTAAATTTCCAGTTTTGTTAAAGCACTTCATGGTTCTTGGGCCTGGAAATTGCTAGTTTCTTTGCTTTAAAACATCCTTGAGCATGTGATTAGAATCAAAGAGATTAAATCACCTCATTCACGTTTAACTAATTACTACCAACATGTGTGTGACACAGGCCGTTCCTTCTTATTAAATTGTTCTTTGGTTGTCACCAGGGAGTAGCCTTGTCCTAGAGCGGGTAATCAACACAATTGCCAGACATGCTCTTTTGCCAGAGTAAATTTATCCTTGGCATAACGGCTCCAAAGACAAGATTCTCTAGGCCACAGGGGTATTCTTGTAGACAAGCCCAAATCACCAGTAGCTCTGGCTTTCCCAGATAATTTTAACTCAGATTAAGTTCTAGTTTTCTTATAGAGCTCTAAGAAAGCCTAGCTAGTTCTTATCAGAAGCTTACCTTCCTCCTCTATACCTCCTTCTCTATTCTTCAATCAGTTAAACACCTAAGCATTCAAACACTAACTGTAAGCTGCTATCTCCCCAAACCTAGGTCCTATTTGGAATATACTTACAGAGTTGAAGAGAGGTATTGGGTAAGTGGTACAGTGGATATAATAGCATCTTTCCTCCTTTTCTCCCTGGCTTTCCATGACAAATAGGAACGAGCCCTTGCTGTACCCTGCAGCAGCCCTACATTTCATCTCAAGTGAGGCTTTTATACTCTTCTCTCACGTCTCTCCAGTTGGCTTCACTGAGCCTGCTGTATCTGGGGCCTGCTGTGTTCACTCACCAACGTAGCCCTGCTTATCACAGAAGGATTGCCTCACTTTCTGATCTGTCCTCCCAGGGGATAATCATGAATCATGACCTTCTCCACTCTTAAGCTTATTTACCTCTTATTGACATCTCCTTCAAGGCTGGAGCTATGTTATTTTCATCCTTGAGTTCTTAGTTGAAGTGAGAACAAATTTTTTACTAACATTTACTGAAGATTTTTATTCAGATTAACTGTATTAAATACATTAATATTTAAGCTTGTCCATATCCTCTCTTCTTTGGCCCACTCTCAGATTTGTTTCTCTCTCTCCCCTCTCTGCCTGGCCCTTAAGGACAATTCCTATGTAAATGGAATTATCTACTTACTAGAATACTGGGTTATATTCTCATTTTATAAAATCTTATCTAAAAATCTAATGTTAACGTTAAAAATACATCTAATATTCCCATTTAAGAACAAATACTTGGAGAAATGAAAACTTCCACTTAAAAACAACTGTAAGAATAATTTCAAGGGGTTTCTAAAATATGTTAAAAATATCAACAAATAATTATAACATTTTGTTTTATGTAAGTTTTGTTAAGCCAGAATCATAAGAAAGACCAGGAAGAAATTTTCTTTTTCAAAAAATTGTGGTTGCATATTTACATTGTCCTTGGGTATGTAGAAGCCTTGCTGAGCTAACTTTGTGTTTCTTTCATTTGGTAAAGATTTTTGCTATTTTTTTTTCCTTTTCAAGTTCTTTTATTCTCAGATTTTGAACTTCACACTGTTCTTTTGAGTAAAATGAACAGAAGGACTATATCAGGGAGACGAAAAATGTTCAATTCATTCAAATAGTATCAGTATGATTTAATTATCTTAGGTTTTGCTTTGCTTTCTGTTAAAATAAATTACATAGTATGTTTGAATGCCAGGCAGCAATTGTATTTACTATTAGAAGATTTAATTGTATATGAGCCCATCCATACCTAAGCACAAATGAAAATTGCATAGTTATGTTTTGTACATTCATTCATTAAAGGTAGATAAATACTTATCTAAATCATCACTGTGGAATATAAGAACAATAGCTATAATTTGAAATGTCATTCTTTGGTGAGCCTTACTTTATTTTTCTGCTATCTAGTTCACATATCTTTTCCATTGGGATCATATAGGGTAGAGATTTTTTTAAAAAGAATAGCAATAAACTTTTTATCTTTTACCAGTCTTGGGTTAAGAAGGGGTTAGGCTATTCCTAAGTATGAGATCACTATGCCACAAATAATTGCAGGAGATTCTTACCCTGCTCCAGTGTCCTAAATATTCCAATGTGGGAGGAAGAATATAAATTAGAGTCCTTGTACAGATATTACCAAAGATGCTACAGAAATTGGAGTTAGAGATAGAATAGGTTAAAGTAGATGACTTCACATCAGGTATACCTAAAGGAATCTTCGCTAGAGGGTTCAAAGGCATGCTCTCTGAAACATCTGTGCTATTAACAATTATGTGTATGGACTGCCTGCAAACTGGAATGATTGCTGATAATGGAAAAAGTCAAGCATAATATGTACTCAATTTTTAATGGAAAAGGGAGGAACTGAGAGATCACACTCTGTTCAGTCTTCTTTGAAATACTATGGCATTAATCTTTGAAAAACAACAACCGAAGAAATCCCCAAAACAAAAGAACATAATTAATAAGTACATAGAGGGTGGCCAAGTATCCATCATCCAACACGGATTCATGAAAAGCAATCTTGTTAAACAAAACTTCTTTTACTTGTTAAAACAAATATATGACAAAAAGAAGTATAATAGTCATTAAGTTATACCATCATTGCTGATCTTATGCAAAACATCCAGGTTTGTGTAATATTAATATATTCAGGTTACTCGTACAATTGTACTTGCCATATACATATAATTTCAAGTTCTGATTCATTCATTTAACATTATATCATAAATTGCACACTACTCTTACTTTTCATATGACCAAGTTGCTAAGGAATCTGAACTTGCTGGGGGTATGTATAAACATAAAATATTTTACATGTCTCTAGTCACTGCTCCCACTGTACCATGTTGAATACCCTCTCCTCCTGGGCCAATTCCTCATCTTCTAAGTTATTCAAAGTCCAACGGGGCCTACTTTAAAACTTCGGGTTTTAAAACCTCCTCCATTTTCTGGCCAGACTTGTAGCCACAGGGACCTGAACTGAGTAGAACATAGTCAAGTTTTCACTCCTTCTCCCTCTCCAAACCCCTAAATATTGGGCTGGGGCAAGTGTCTTGATTTAGGATACGTTTTTTCCTTTTGAAGGCTAACTCTTCTGGTGTTGGGGGCTAGAAGTAAGAACAGAAGAGAAATGAATCCTGTTATTTAACTATTCTTTGTTCTGGTCATCTCTGCTTTTCCAGATGACATTGACTGCCACTGATGCTCTTACTGCCTCTCACATAGCATGCATTTACCTTTCTTCAGTGAGCTGGAAGGGGCCTCCACATTGTACTAATTCTCTGACAAGGAAACTCTGGGTCATTGCTACTGTTGTCTCCTTTATTAGTAGGCTCCCATTCTGGGTGGAACACTGCAAAAAGCAGTTCAAGCCCCAGTATCTTTCTGGTGTCACCTGACCTATAAGAAATTCATGTATGGCAAGCTCTTGGGTAGCAATCAATGTCCCCAACACAATGGACACGTGGTCCTATTAGCTAGTGTATCATCATAGGACGATGACATTTAAAATGTTAGCCAATGCTAATGCTCTTCATAAAAGGTGGGGGTGGGTTTGAACTGAGGGTAATATAAAGTGTAGCTGCTGTTGAACCCCCTTTCTGTAGGTGGCCTAAGTTGAGAATCTTAACTTCCTTTTTCAACCCTACATTGCATATCCCCTTATGCCTCTAAGCACCTTGACTGGGTCTAATTCTTCATCTAGTGCAGTGCTTCTACCTTAATTCCCAAATGATCTGAGTCCTCTAAGGACTTGTCTTTGTTGGGGTGGCTATCTTTATTGAGTTGCCTCAGTCAAGTTTCAAACATAGTTATCTTTGTCTCATTGTACAGCAGCAACCTAACTTGCCCTTTGTGTTTGAGATTAACCCCCACATGGCTGTGGTGATCCTTTTCTGCCTTTAGTTCTACAGCTTGAGGAGACCAAAATGGCCAGGGGGCAATCTCAGTTTCCAATTCATTAGAGCATTGATGCTGTTTCCTGATGGAAGCATTCCTTCCATGGATACAGGACCTCAAAATCATGAGCCCAAGGTTGTAAGGAAGGGAGTCAAAAATTTCTTCAGTGACCCCTTTGGAGGGAGCCATTTTCACCTCCTCCTCTTCGTTCATGGATCTGTTCTGACTACAGGATATATATAATCTTTTTATCTCCAATGTTCTGATATTTCATAATGTGCCTTCACATTGAAACGTTTTTATTCATTGGTCTGGTTACATGGAGGACACTTTGAAACTCAAAGCTCATCTTTAGGATATGGAAAATTCTCTGATTTCTTTGATATTTCCCCCCATCATTTTAAATCTCTGTTTTCTCTGGACCTCCTACTAGTCAATTATTGGGCCCCCAGGATTAGTTCTCTATATTTAAATATTTTTCCTTCTTTTCTGTATATATTGCTCTACTTTCTGAGAGATTTCTCACATTCTTATTACAATCCTTTTACTAACCTTTTTAGTACAATTTAATAGCTCTATTAACTCTTTGAAAGTTGCTTGATGAAGAGAAGAGATTTAAAAAGCACTGAAGGGAATGGAAAACACAGGACCAGGTGGCTATTTGGAAGTGAGGAGTAAGAAAGTCTGGTACCCAATTTTTAGGCCTCAGCAACTAAGGCAATGGTAATGATCTTCACTTAAGAAATATAAGAGGACTAATTGTCTTTACATAAGAGGACTAATGGCTAGTGGTAGAGTGACTGGCTAGAAATAATCAATAAACATTTGATTAGTACCTACATAGCTAATGTCAGCGTTAGGAAATAAGTATTAGGACTGCAATATGGATGAAGAAGGAAGGATAAGGTGATAAGACATACTCTGGAAGGAACACAGGGAAGTGGTGAATTCAAGTGATGCATTATTATTTCTGTAAAACCTGCTGTGTATCTCCCAGCTTGAATGATTTTTTCTTTTTTCTAAACTTGTATTGCATAAATTTGCCACACAGTTGAGTATATGCATTAATTAGTGATTTTACCTGTGTTTTATTTCCCCAATGCATTGTAAGAGCTTTATAGAGAGGGATAATTAATGTTCACTTCATATTTCCTGCGTATAGATGTCAATAATAAGGCACGTACTATACCTAAGAGATGGATTAGAACTTCATAACCTCATGTAATTTTACATGATGAAATGCCCTAAGACCCCTTCAAGGTTCTCTAGTATGTTTAAGCAAAGGGGGATTTATCTCATCTGCTACTGAGATCTTGTTTCTCTGTGATCCATGCCCATCTTTACCCCTCGTTTATCTCTTAGGTTACACTCACTTAGCTATTGCCACCTAGCACTATGAGCCTACCGTCTGTGATAAATAATGTTGCTGCTACTGCCACATGGATCTCAGTGCAGGGGTGATATGAGGAACGCTACACTTCCCATCACTGCACTTTACTTTTCTCCTATACCATCAACACAAAACTTGTTCACATTTATTGAAGGGTTGGGGGTGATTAAAGGAAGTATAATTGCTGATTCCCTATTTTATTCCCCATCCCCATCCCGAACTGTCCCGGTAAACCCATCCATCCAGGATAATAGAAGAGCAAGGTAAGCAAACAATGACTGTTTCTGGGCTTCTTTCCAAGCAGTAATAGTGAGGGATGGTACAGACAAGAACACGCATATCTGTTACTCCATGATTTTTCCCCCCATGCTGGCTTGACCAGAAACAGAGAAGAAGTAGCAGGTCAGCATTACCCAGAAGCTTCATCCAAAGTGCAGACGATCATTAAATCTCCTATACAAAAATTTATTCTTATCCTTTGTGGCATCTTTTGCAATACAAAGACCTTATGGCATGAAGCAGACCTCTTACGCCTCAACTCTTACTTGCCGTTTATTTCATTTTCATATAGTTTTTCCTTATTACATTGTCATTACCTTAAGGTAATACCCTACTGTTAGGGAATGGAATATGCAGAGCACAACTTTGACTAAGACTTTTAACTGTTCTTGGTCAAATTCTTTTGTGTTCTCAACTTCTATCCTCTTCTGATTAAAAGAACGCCAATTGTTCCACAATGCTGCCCACTTTTCCTCCTTCCTCTACCCACTAGACCTCTTGGAGGTCTAACCCTCCTCAAGGTCTAGCTGATTCACACTGATTCTTTAGAACTTTCTAACTTAAACTTCCTGATTATTCTCTGCTTGGTACAATTTGATACTGGTTAATATTACATTATCCCTTTATGGTAATTTTTCAGAAGGAGTTTCTCTGTGGGCATCCCCCAGTTCCTAGCTTTCTTACCTTGTGGTTCATGGCCATCTCTTTTTTAACGAGCCCTTTCTTTAGGTTTCCCACTACAAACCTACCCCCCCTTTTTAGAAATTCCCTACTCAGTGGGGTTGATTTCATCCCGCAATCAGTTATCCTTCCTCCGAGAGGGCGATCCAGGGCCATAAGGACCCATTGCACAAATTTCCCACCAAAGTCTTGAGTTTCTTAGTCTAGATTTATACACTTGGTGCACTTCAGCAGGAGAGTTACAGATTCCAACTCTGGTACCTTCCAAAGTTTCTGTTATGCAAATATATTTCCACATCCTTCCTTTTGTTTTCCTGTGGGTAACTATTAGACCAAACACACATCACTCTCAAGGACATATAATTACTGTCTGAATCCATGTTAAGAAAAACACTTTTTCCCTCAATGTAATATAGTTTTCATAGATTCCTCTGCACATAATAGAGATATATTATTTGTCAAGCAGCTTGTTTCTTTTCCCTACTCTCCCACAATGCACACATGCCTATCAGTGTTTAAGAAACAAGTCTCATTACAATTTTTAGTCAAAGAACAGAATTATGTAACAATCTTTAGTAACCCAAAGACCCAGCACAATTTTCCCCAATGTTTTATGATGAAAAATTTCAAATGAATAGAAAAGTTGAAAACTTTTACAGTGAATTCCCAAATATCCCCAGTTAGGTATCACATTATCTATCTATCTATCTATCTATCTATCTATCTATCTATCTATCTATCTATATCTATCTATCTATCTATCCATCCATCCATCAATCTTTATTTCTTTTATGCATTTCAGAGTAAATTTAAGATACCAGTACTCTTCCTCTGAAATACTTCATATTATTAGCTAGAGTTCAATATATATTCACATATTTTTTTCTTTTGAGGAAAAACACACACACAATGAAATGTATGTATCTTAAGTGTACATTCCCTAAGCTTTGAGAAATGCATGCACCTGTAACCTAAACCCCTAGTAAGACATAGACTGTTACTGTCACTCTAGATAGTTCCCTCATGCTTTTCCCCAGCCATTTCCTCTCTCCCAGCATCCATGGTTCTGTTTTTTTCTACCATAGATTAGTTTTATTTTTTTCTAGGACTGTACATAAATGTAATCATACAATATATGCTCTTTTGTGCCATATAATTCCATGTAGGGCTTCTTTCACATAGCATATTTTAAAGACTCGTCAATGTTGTACATATCAGCAGCTTGCTCTTTTTATTGCTGAATAGTATTCCATTTGTTGACTAGTCCAGTGTTGTTTATCTATTTTCCTATTGACGGACAAATGGGCTAATTCCAGTTTTGGGTTTTATGAATAAAGTGGCCATGGACATTCTTGTACAAGTCACTTTATCCACATATATTTTTATTTCTCTTGGGGAAATACAGAAAGGTAGAATTTCTGGGTCATAGTGTGGGTGTATGTTTAGTTTCGTAAGAACCCGCTAGATCTTTTCCCCAAGCAATGATACCATTTTACATTCCCACTACAGCACATGGGAGCTCTGGTTGCTTCACATCGTTGCCAGCCTCGGGTGTCAGTCTTTTTAATTTTAGACTTTCTAGTGCGTGTGTAGTGCTATCTTTTTACTGTGATTAAATTTACATTTCTCTGATGACTGATGATGTGCAGTTCTTTATGTGCTTATATCTTCTTTTATGAAATGTTTGTTCAAGTCTTTTGCCCATTTTTAAACTAGGATGTTTACTGATCATTGAGTTAGGAGTTCTTTATATTCTGGATATCAGTTCTTTGTCATATATATGTTTTGCTAATTTTTCTTCCAGATTGCAGCTTGCCTATTCATTTCTTAACATTGGCTTTTGATGAGTAGAAAATTTTAATTTTAATGAAATCTAACATCAATTTCTTAATTATGGTTATTGCTTTTTATGTCCTGACTGAAAAACCTTTACCTCTGAAACAAGAAGATATTCTTTTATATGTTCTACTAAAAGCTTTATGATTTTAACTTTTGCATTTAGCTCTGTGATTTATATCAAATTAATTTTAGTATATGTTTTGAGGTAGAGGTTGAAGTTTATGTATTTTCCCATATGGATATCTACTTATTCCAGTGTCATTTGTTGAAAAGGCTTCCTGGCCCATTGAATTTCTTTGGCATCTTTGTTAGAAATCAAATGAATTTATAATTTTGTATCTACTTGTGGGGTCTCTGTTCTGTTCCATTGATCTATTTATCAATCCTTACGTCAGCCAGTATCACACTGTATAGTAAGTCTTTACTTAATGTCATTGATAGGTTCTTAGAAACTGCAACTTCAAGTGAAATGAGGTATAATGAAACCAATTTTACCGCAGGCTAATTGATGTAAACAAGTGTTAAGTTCCTGTGGCATATTTCTGGTCACAAAAACATCAAATTTCTAACTAAAGTCCCAAAACACTTCCAATGTTAAACATTGAAATCAATGTAAGCTATACATACATTAAAGAAAGTTGAATAAAAACAAATTAAGATCATTATTTTCCAACCCGTTTATCCCAGTTCAGGTCACAGGTGGCCAGAGCCTGTCCCAGCAGCTCAGGGCACAAGGGAGGGACCCACCCTGGACAAGACGTTGCATTTCCCCACACCCACACTCACTGAGACCGGGACAATGTAGTCACACCAATTCACCTGCTATGCACACCTTTGGAAAGTGGGAGGAAACCAGTCTCCAGAGAAAACCCACACAGACAGGGGGAGGACATGCAAACTCCACACTGTCTGTGTGGCCCTGCCTGGGAATTGATTTGTTTTTCTCATTAACATTATAACAAACGATGTTGAACAAAATTACATTATTCGAGAACTTACTGTGTTGATTTCTTTAGCTTAATAGTAAATCTTGAAGCCAGGTAGCATAAGTCCTCCAAGTTTGTTCTTTTTCAAGTATGCTTTGGATATTGTGGGGCCTTTGCTTATCTGAAAGCACAAAGTAAAGACAATTTTTCTTTCCTTTGGATCAGATTCAAAGCATCCTTCCTTATTGACCTCTAAGTAGAAGGGAGGCAAAAAACAGATCCAAGTAAATCTTCAGGGGTAGGGTAGTACAGCTGAAGGACTCCGCAGGATGTTTGTTTTCCCAGTTATATACATTTGATAGGAATGGGAACCGGTGACAAACCAGAGTTTTTACCCCATGATTATCTAAGCTGCCTCAGCCTTTGGCACATGCAAAAGGTTTTTGCATCATTCTTTCAGCTTTATTCATTTAAAAAAAATGAATCATAGCAGTTGCCACAGTAACATATTTTCCATACTTTGGGACTCATGCTACTTATTTTTCTTATATTTCCTATAACTGCAACAGTGAGTTTAGTACAAACACAAGGTACTCAATAAATGTTTATGAACTAAAACTTGGCTCATCCCAAATCATGACATTAGAGAATTAAAAGAAGCAGTAAAGCTCATATTGTTCAATTCTCCCTCTGATCATCAAGTTTCCCACTAAATACCAGCTTGTATATGACTAGTGTAGTGACAGGGCACTCACAGCCTTAAACATCTAGAACAGCTCATTCCATGAATTCCTCCCAAAATCCATTGAAAAGAAAACTAGCTGTTATTGCCTCCACGGGGAATAAAGAAGACTGTGGTCCAAAAATAGGATCACTGTCATCCTCATTACACAATTTATAAGACAGAGTCAGACTGTGAGGAAGAACAGTTTAGGATGACATAATGGCAGGAGTACAACTATTTCATCTGATTTTTGATACCCTACTCTTCCCTCTCCACCAAAATGAGAATTTATTTCAATTACAGCAAATGTTCATATTCAGGGAGTATAATACTTGTACAATATGGAGAACCCTTAAAATGTGTCATTTATCTAGTGTCTAACTATAAGTAGCTTGGGTTGAAATAATAATTTCTGATTTATTGATTTCCAGGTCAGTGTACCAACTATACATAATTTGCTCAAATTTGGACACTTAACCGTTCATAATTCTCCCCAGCCTACCCCCTGCCATTTCCCCATATATATTCTCAGCAAGGAAGGAGTTAAAAGCACAACTTACAAAATTTGTAAGTTTTTCAATATTTCAGTAAAATTTAAAGAACGATTTTAAGGTATAGGCCAAAATCAATATACACTTAAAAGTTCTAGATGTTCAAATATCCTTTGTATGTGTGTGTGTGTGTGTGTGTATATGTGTTTGTGTGGTGTCAGATCATGCTGTTTATTTCAAATATTTTAAGTGATCTTCCTCTTGATGGGAAGGATAAAATCTGGCTTATTCTTCATCATAGTGATGACCTGTGTACCTTTAATCCAGAGAGAGCTCCTCTCCTGGTTTAATTAGTCAGTGATATCCTAATGCTCCATTAAGTGTTGGTATACCACCTTGATTTACTTCTTGTAAGATGACATCCATAGTAGCTGTGTGGCATATGGAAACAGGAATAAAAATGTATTCATGTCAGTAAAATAATCAGAGGAGTCTAGAAGATAAACAGAAATGGTATGTTATTAAAGATGGAAGGAGGTCCAGGAGTTGTGGCAGAAGAGGCTCATTGGTAATTGCCTCTTGTTTTAATAATTATGTTTTAGTTTATTAGAGCATGAGGCATTAGTATAATTCTAACTTTCACCCACAAAGTGCCTAGCTGGTTTCAAATTAATATAATGTAAGCTGCCTGGGAATTGGAGACATATTTCTGTGGGTTTGCCTAGCAAGCGCCTACTTCGATTTTGCATCTGGGGGTAATATATTATTTTCATGGGCAACAACTTCACAAGCAAATTTAATTTCCCAGCACAGTCAAGCCATATATTGAATCTTTAATGAAACCAACTCTAAAACGTGACTACTAATGACGATGGATTTGCCTAGTCTCTTAGCCTTTGACTTCAAATTTTGCTTTCCGAAATGTCATTCTTTTTAGACTGCCTTAATTATCAAGTTTTCAACTTACAGTTGTTGTCCCACCATTTAAAAATTATTTCTTGTTTGCAAATAGCATTTGAAACTTAAAGAGTTATAAATTAGTCTGCTGGCATGTAATTTTAAAAAATCATGAAAAGTTTTGAATTGTTTCTCCCACCTTTTCCCAAGTATACTGTGAATCTTATTTGACAGGTTTGTCTTTTGATATCCCATTAACTGATAAGTTTTTCCTCAACTCTGATCATCTACAACTGAGGCAAAAGTAAGTTTTAATTTGTTTTAACTTGTGATAATACTATCAAGCCATCATTATAACAGAATGATAGATTGCAAAGTTTTTCAGGGCAGGAGGTCTAACTCATATGCTTTTGTATTCCTTTCACTACTTAATATCCTATAGTATATACTTTTAACACCTTTGTCCATTTTATTGTTTATTATATTTGGATAGATGAAAAATCTAGCAAAATTCACTTTTATTTAGGATAACTGAGCTCTTCTATCTTTTCCATATAGTAGCTTTGTTTAGTTTAAAATTATTATATTATCTCCATTGCAACTAGATTGGTACCACTGAAGCCCTTGAACTTGCTCAAAGACCAGCTATTTTTCATTCAAAAAAATTTTCATTGTGGCCTGGTGCCTATACCTATGAATTCCTGTGGTGGGCTCTGTTTAAATGTAATGTTGTCATCTTCTCTAGGAATAGCCAGACTGACCCTAAATTTTCACTCCAACAATATGGATTTGGTCAATAATGACATGTTCAAAAAGAAAGTAATCTCTTCATTATAAATAAATGCCTTCCTTTCCCTTAAGTACTTTTATTCAAAATGAAGGACTCTGGGCTACTAAACGGACATCCTTTCCTTGTAAAGTAATATAAAATAAACACCTTGAGACTCCTGCTTAGAGAAACTTCATAAAATAAGTGAGAGCAGCAGAGTATCAGGGTCATAAGGTGCTAGTAGAACAAAACATGAATTTGTGAATCCTTATGTCCGATTACATTGTTAAAACAACTTTGAACAGACTGACGAAAGACCTAATGATGGTGGACGGTTAAATCAACTACAGCAGAAAAGCTCGTTTTCGAAGTACTAGTAATGTGGTATTCCTTACCAACAATTTCCATTTGCCACTCCTCTTTCCTCATTTCTATTAACTTGGATACTTAACACAAATATCATGATTAGTGAGACTGGAGAAAAGGGAAGCCTTCTGTGAGATTCAATTTTGGAAATGCAAAGGAGGGTGGAGAGGAATTACAGAGCTAAGTAAGATTAAGATAAATCTTGGAGTTGCTAGACTTTTTTTTTGAACAGGGAGCATGCTTGACTTAAAGACACAAATAAAAACACCTTAGGGTTGGGGTTGTGGGGAAGCACTGACCATCTGTAAACTCCTAGAGGGTAGGAACTATATGCTATTTGTCTTTACAAGCAGTGCTGTGTCTGGCATATGATAGATGCCGAGTAAATGTTTGTTGAGTGAATTAGTATGAGGCTCGATATAGTCATAATGGTAAGACTCAGTTTAGAGACATTATTTTGATTCAAGGGATAGCTACTATTTCTTAGGTAGGGCTGGAAATGTTTATGTATGGGTAAATTTGGCCAGAATTCAGTGCTAACCCAGTCCAAGACAGATTTTTTACCCCACAAATGCACAAGTTGCATTTGTGCCCCACCTCGTTGCACAAAGGACTTGGGTGATTAGGAATGTGGAGTGAGTCTAATAAAGCTTTATAACAGTACATGAAGCACAAATACATTAAGTATATTCATCCCATGCCAATTTAGGGGCATATTTCTCAAGTTATGTTTACTTAGATTTTCCCCAGAGGGGAGTAGTTCCCAATCTTTTTTCTTGTCAGTATTTGCCATTAATTCACTTATTGTCATTATTAGTGGATTATGTTCTTTGATCCTTCTAAATCTTGCTCAATCTAGGCCCCAAGTGTTCCTTTAAGTCTCAGGGTAAAACGACTTTGGCAGAAGTCGGTACCCAAAGCCACACCCACTAAGAGGCCTTAAGAAACCTGGGGCTTTCCTGGCGGCGACTCAGCTGTCAGCAACCACGCGGCGCGTCGGAATCCCACGGCTAGCACTCCAGTCTTCCCCGTGGGGGGGCGCGTCCCCCTCCCCCGTGTGACAGGTGGGCGGACCCCCAAGCCAGCTCCCTTTCCTAGCCGGGGAGCCGGGCCCTCTCCCAGCCCCGCCCACTCCGGGCTTATTTGCATAGGGACGCGCGCGGCGCCGGCGAACGGGCGGGCGGGCGCGGCTGGGGAGGCGGCGCGCGCGCGCCCTGACAGCTCGGCCCTGCTCGCTCACTCGCTCGTCCCCGGCTTCCGAGCACAGCATGGCGGTCAAGGTGACTCCAACTCTCTGCTGCTGCCTTTATTGCATAAGAGACATCCTGGGGGCCCTGCCTGCAGCCCCTCACTTCTTCCCATTTCCTTCTGTTCCTGGTTCTTAGCTAGCGTGTCCTGGGGCTGCAGCTCGCGGGTGGGAGAGCTCTGCGGGGCTTGGACCGAAGGGAGAGGATGCCCGGCTGGGGGAGGGGAAGGGGGAGGGATTGTGAGTTGGAGGGGCTGTGAGGACCACGAGTCAGTGAAGGAAGAGTAGTGTCCTGCCCTAAGTGCATGGGATTGTGAGCCCAGAGTTGGAAGACATCGGAAAAGGAGTGGGAGGAAGTGGCATATAAAGCCGGGGATACCTAAAGGCATCTGTGTATTGCGGTGGGGGAGGGGGTGAGTAATTGAGTAATTTGGGGCCTCAGTGGGGCCCGGGGCATTGGTTGGCATTTGCGCTGCAGGTGGCAAGATGTCGAAAGTATTTGGGAACGTAGCAGCTTTCATATTTTAGGTTGGGTGGAGAAGGAGAGGGCCGCGGAGATAATTATATTCTGGATTGCTTTCCATCGGGAAGAAAGGTTGCTAGGCCATGCGATTAATTTGGGTGTTTCAATTTTCCTGTTAATCTACTTTTGCTGGATTCTTGATTTGAAGGTGGGTGGTTTCTGTGTTGCTAGTGGATGTGGAGTAAGTAAGAGGTTGATCCTCACTGCCTTCCTTTCCAGTCCAAAGAAAGTCTTATCTGGTGGATTTGCTGTATCTTAGGCTGTCACACGTGTCTTTCCACCCTGTAGCCACAAATCTCCAAATTGACAGTTGTTATCAGTATTAGTGCTTTTGATTTGTTTTAAACTAAATGCCCTTATAAAAGATAAGAGCATTGATTGTTAGCATCTGTGAACTCTAATCTGAAGAGATTATGTGATCTCTAGTGAAGCATTAACTGGGCCCCCCCCCCCCCTTTTTTTTTTTTTTGCTTACAGGTGCAGACAACCAAGCGAGGTGATCCTCATGAGTTAAGAAACATATTCCTACAGGTAAATTGGTTTATATAGTGCGCTTTTTCATTAGGTGGAAAAAGTTAAGTCTAGTACGTTTTCAGGCCTTAACTTTCAAGAATATTCTATTTTCATGTAGTCTTAAAAGCATGGCCAGTTAATATAGTTTATAATTCTTATTTTGTTAAAGTTTGAATAAAAGATTTCTTTTATTAAAGTCTGATAAAATATTTTACTCAAATTATTGTGTTTTTTTAAAAAACTTGACTTAAGACATGCAAAGGAAGAACACTAAAAATAATTTCCAGAATTTCCCTTAAGAACTGTGATCAAAATAAAATTTCAAAATATATTGACATTTTCTTGTGTAATTATAGGCATGGTGATTAAAATTCTTTCTTCCTTGAAAGTTGCATGTTTATAAAGTTTTCCTACTTATAAGCAATTTTCAATGTAATTTGTTACAGAGATAAAAATACAGCTATTCTTAATTTGTGTCTTTTTTCCCTTTACTTTTTAATATTATATCCATACGCTTTTGGGGTGTTGTTACAAAATGTTACTGTCTGAGATTCTTGCCGGAATCCACCTAAACTTGTGATAAGTTTTTAGGATCAGTGACTTGGCTGTAAACTTTAAAAAAAAAAAAAAGTTGGCTTAGGTTTTTTGTTTTGCTTTCTTTTCTTAAATTTCAAATGTGCCTCATGCAGGAAGTTGTACTTAAGAAATAGATATAAAGAGTGACAAGCTAAGATGTTCCACTAATTATTGTGATTTTCTCTGAAATTTTCTGTTGAGAACTTTCTATTCTGGACCTGGGTTCTTGTATAGAAATTTTGACCTTGGGCAGGTCCTTGTTGGGTATTAGTTTTCTCTGTAAAATGAGAGGTGATCTCCAAGGTTCCTTCCAACTCCAAAAGTCTGTGATTCTATATTAGGAACAGATTCTAACATGATGATGAGCCTGGAATAGATGACATTTTTATCTGAGACATGTGGATTGCTTACCCTATTGTTGGGGAGGAGGCTGTATAGATGACCATATGTATACGTAGTTCATGAAAAATAATTAGTGAAAATGGGAATCTTAAATTTTATAATATCTGATAAAGGGAAGCATAATTTCCAGAACAAATGTGATAGTAATAAAAATACTCTATTTATGGCTTGCAACCTTTATTCCTCACACCTGTTCTTGAAAATAGCCAAAAAATATGTTAGTATGAACCAAACCACATGATTATTATACTCAGTTATTTTGTGAGGAATTCATGTGATATAGTTTATTTTCTAGATTAAGTAGGCATGGGAGAAATGAGTTGAAATGACGCGTGATGTAGTGAAAAGAGCATTAACCTGGGTGTTAGGAACACTGGGTTCCATTCCCAGTCCTGTCTCTATCTGGTTGTTGTACCAATGGTTAATTATCTGGCCACCCCAGGCTTTATCTTCTCATGCAGTATTCAGTAGGATTTAATGCAATGGGAATTGAGGTCCTTCCAGCTTTAAAAATACTATGGGGGGAAAAAATCTATGGTTCTGTATAGATTTGTTTTGGAGGGAGGGGAGATGGAAGTACAAGGAGAGAGCTGGGACTATGCCTAGCTTTTTGACAACTTTTAAATCTTACTGTCTATTCATACGTTATTTTGATGATGCTCTTACTTTTATATTGCAAATTTGTGTAATTCATAACTGCACATTTAGCACTAATTATAAAGCATTGACCCAAGAATTATTGGTAGATACAAGAGTGAGAGCACACATAGATACATACCTTCAAGAAGGCATAAAGCAGCTAGAAAGATACAACACAGTTAGTTGAATCACTTTGAGGACAGTTACCAAGTAACATGTTAGAATTGTTTATTCCTGTCTTCAATACTTCAAACTATAGTTACTTGAAGCTATAGAAACAGTGTTTAGAGACAGTTTTATTTTAGATGCATGTGATTTGTTACTATTTCAGAGAAAATAGCAGAGAAAAATACATACTAACTACCTATTTCTTGAGCACTTAACACGTTGACCCAACAAACATTTACTAAGGACTATTTTCTGTGGGCCACATGTGCACTTGTTTTAGTTTAGTAGGAGACACTAAGTTGAACAATCAAATAGGAGGATTGAGCCGAGACTTGAATCCTCTCTGAGACCCATTACATCTCTAACAGTTTGGGGTTGAGGGAGTCAAAAATAGTGAAAGCAAATGCATAGCCTCTGGTAGAAAAATCAAATATGGCTTGCCACTGTCAGAGTGGCCATATAATTATAACGACAATGGCTGACATTTACTGATCATTCTACAGTGTGCTGAGCATTGGCCTGTTTCTTTAAGGGTATTATGCTAATTTTCATAACAACCTCAGGAAGAGGTAGGGTTAGTGTCCCAGTTATATAGATTAAGTTAAATGACTTGGTTAATGTGACTTAGTTCGTAGTAAGTGATAGAGGCTGGATTCAAATCAAGCTACAAAACCCATACTCTTACTTAACCTTTACATTATACCATTTGTGGGATCTTAAAATGGGATGATTTTTGAAAGCTAGGTGTCTGTGAGAAGCTAATGGCAGCTATGTTTGTTAAGAAGTTATAGAAAAAATAAATCTGGTTAGGTGTTTAAGAAAAGAAAGTGCCTATACGCTGTAACTATCTAGATAGAACATGTGGCTAAGAAGTTTGGATTTGAAACAGCAGGGAGGCTCTGTGGGTTTCTGAATGGTCAAATTAAAGTGGTGAATTCTGGCAGCAATTTGTGTACCTTGGATAAAATGTGGAGAGGCTGGAAGTAGGTAGGGCGGTCGGCTAAGAGGCTATTGAAGTAATACATGTGGGTGATAATGACCTGGAGTGGCTGATGGCTGGGAAAATGGAAAGGAAGGGACAACACCAGGGACTTTGTAAGGGATGAAATCTATTGAATTTGGTATTAAATATGAAAGAAAAGGAAGGAGTGGTGCATCTGGCATTTTCAGGATAGATAATAATTGATAAGGTATCTATTTGGGGAAATTTTTGTGGGGGGAAGGAGTTTAAGTTTGGTTGCTGAATAAATGTGTACCAATAAGTTAAAGTCAGATTTGGACAGGCGCAAGTTCATATAGGTGGTAGATAAATCCTTGTGGTTAGGAGAATTAAATATAAAATAATACAGGGAAGAAGGGACTGATTCTAAGTGATATCCACAATTGAGGTGAGAAAGAGGAAGAGAGGAAAACTAGGGAGAATGGTCTCACAGGAGTTTAGAGTTTCACGAAAAGGATATAGTCAAAAAATAAAATATAGATCATTCTGTTATTAGTATAATTTGATTTTGGTAGGATTTGGGATCACTTGAGTTCAGGATCATTTGAGCTATTTAAAGAGTACAAAGAAGATTTAATTTTGAATTTTAGAATACATTTGAAAGCTCTTTTTTGCTAGAATTTATATTTGTGGCATTAACTGTCTAAATTCATAAATAGTATGGCTTAAAAGTCATATGTTTTGTGAACAGCAAAATACCCAATTTGAAAGTGCTGTTATATCCATGTTTAGTGGAATTATGTGTGCAAGTCCATGAGGAGGGCTTTGTAAGAGTACAGCATTCTTTTGAGTATAGGCAAATAGGTTTACATCTTTTTGTGTGCATTGCTTCTCAAATTATGATGAGTTATATTTTCTATCAGTTAAAAAAACAAATGATAGTCACAAGGAATCCATTTTTCTTCTGTCCTCCAAATTGATAAAACGAACACAACAAATAAATTCTCATGTGTTAGTCTGTGCTATAATTCTACAACCAGTTGTCGAGCTAAGATTTTACTCTGGGACTCCCTTTTCAACTGTCATTTCTTGATGGTTCTTTCTTCTCTTACCTCTCTCACTCACATGCTATCTTTGACCCAATTTTGCTACTTAGATGTTTACAGTAGCAAAAGGGGACAATAGAAGCAATGAAGAAGAAGGTGAGGTGAGGACAACAGGAATGTCACAGGCTGTTTGCGATAAGCCTGACAAATTTCAAAATGAAGTCTTAATGTGGTCTAAGTTTATCAGAAACTGTTTGAAGTGAAAGATTTTTCAAGATCTCTTTTATTTCTATTTAATAGACCTGTTGTTCATTTATCAAAGCTTTCTATGGTAAAAGCAACACAATTTGAGACTGTACCATTATACAGAGGGTGCCAAAAAATGTATACAGATTTTAAGAAAGGAAAAACTATTAAAACTGTGCTACTCAATATATACCGGTAACAAAAGATGAGTAAAAGTCATGTGTATACATTTTTTTGGCACCCCCGGTATATGCTAGACCAGAAATGTACTGCAGTGTAGAACTCAATATCATTTTGAGCCTATCCTTTTTCTCGTTAACACCAATGTAACAGTGAAGATCATATCCCATATAAAATTATGAAAATGCTTTTTTTCTGTCTTGTTTATTTAGGATTAGAAAGTAAATGGATGAAGATACTGCTACTGTAAAGCAAAGAGTGATTCTTCCTTAGGGTTTTTATGATAACATAATTAATTTTTTTTTGGAAAGAGATGTCCTTTTATTCAATAAATATTTGTTTGTATATTATGTATTCATTTACTTTTCCCAGTAACTGGGCCGAGAAGGATAGTACGCAGAGCTCTTAGCCGGAGACCCTTCCATTTTGTTGGAATATGCAGTAGGGCTACATTTTCAAAAGTGTGGGATGTGTAGCATAATATTACAGTTATAATACACATAGTATTAAAAAATGATAACATCTACTGAGGCCAAATGTGGAGAAAACAGGTACTCTGATTCAGTATTTGTGGAAACAAAGACTCTTTGGAAAGCAGTCTGGCAATGGTTTAAAATAAAAACAAGGTACCATTTGAACAAGCAATCCTACTTTTGGGATATTTATCCCAGAGAAATAAAAATACTCATGAGAATGTATACGAGGTTGTTAGTTGCAGCACTCAATTGTTCTTCAAAAAAAAGGAGGGGTAGGGGGAGAACAAAATACATGCTGTCAAAGGGGAGTGGCAGAAAGATTATGGAATAAACATACTATGGAAAATTATGCAGATACTAAAAAGAATGTATTAGACCTGTTCCAGATTTAGAGGGATTTCCAATATAAAGACATGTACATAGCGTGATTTTAGTTTTCTAAAAGTCATTTCATATATGTTGTATGTATATATCCACATATGTATGATTTAATGGGCATTGAGAAAGGTATGGAAAGTCTAGATACTAAGTTGTTAACGTGGGAGAAAAATTAGGGGAAAATAAAAACAAAGTCTCAATGTGTACATATGAAATTTTGAGCAAGTGAATAATTAAAAAATAAGAATTTAGCAATTCAGAACCTGAAGTTAAAAGAGGACTTCCCAGCTTAACTTGGGTTGAATGAACTCAGTGTGAGATGCATAGAAGGGGATCTATAGTTTTCTCAACCACACTGATTAAACATTTTCACCAGTTCTTTAGAATATAGGAATTGAAGATAATCTTTATATTTGGCTTATAAAGTATTTGCCATTAACTATATAACATTCTCATTAAAAGAAAGTGTTAGGCATTAAGGGCATACTATCACCGTAGTGAGACTTTATTCTTGAATCAACCAGAAGGATTGAAAAATAACCGAAAAGATGAAAAAAATCAGTGTTATTAAGTGCCATGTTATGTTCTATTACCAATCAATACATTTTTAATTGCTAGACTAGGCATTATACTAGGTTCTACCTTTATAGAAATGAGATAGAGGAGTTCAGTGAAAGTAGGACCTCACAATCTAGGTAGGGTGAGACAGACAATAGTAAGTGTACACACACACACACACACACACACACACACACACACCAACTATAGATTGTGACAAGTCTAGTAAGGAAACAGAATGATGGAAAAGGCCATCATTTTTCAAGAGGGTGGTCAGTGAAGGCCCCTGTGATACCAGAGCTAAGAACCACAAGGTGAGTGGAGAGAATTCCAGAGGGCTCACATGTGTGAAGGCCTAGATGAGGTAAGAGTCTGGTATGTATGACAAACAGAACGGAGGCCAATGTAACAAGCATCAGTGAGAGGGGGTGAAGGGTCAGTAAGAGATGAGGCTGAAGGAGCCACATCAAGCAGGGTCTTGTTTATATGCCGTGTAGAAGAGTCTGGATTTTTTTCTAAGGGCATCGTGGGAACCACTGAAGGTCTTTTACTTTGGAAATAGAATGATTCAATTTATATTTGAAATCATTTTTAAATAGATAACATTGAAATGTAAACTTGCTCGCACATTTCTGTGCTTTCTCATGGGTGACTGTTTTGAGTAGATTGATTGTTCCAATTTAATTTCCCCTTGTCCATAGAGTTCTTAGAATATGTTGGGCTGGCTTCAGGGGATTCCTTTTCATCCAGGAGGCCGCGGAGTGTAGCTGGAGTCTGCGTGGGCTTCGTAGTCTAACTGGGATTTGAATCGTTATTTGATCCCTTTCTGCTATGTGACCTTATGTTTACATTACTTTTGGAGCCTGTTTCCTCATCGTTCTATGAAGAATAACAGCACCTAATACACAGTGATGCTACAACGATTCGATGAGGTAATGAGTAAATGGTGCCTGACACGTGGAGAACCACATAAAGCTTAGGTCCTTATCCCCTTCCTTTTCTGCTAAGATGAGATGAGGACTCTGAAATACCGAGACTCATACATGAGAGACTTAGAATTCACTCTTAATGTATGTCACTGTTGTTGTTTTTTAATCATCTCCCTGTTCTGTCCAGCTCTTTTTACTTAGTGCAGCGTGTCCTTGAGTAATGTCATTTCACTTAACTCTGTTTTGTTAAAACATTGAAATGCCATAGGAACTTAACTCTTGTTTATATCAGTTAGCCTGTGATAAAATTGGTTTTGGTATATGTATGTGGTTTTGCCACAGTTCCAAGAACCTACCATCACTGTTAAGTGAGGACTTAACTGTATTGATGAAATTTCTGAAATGTCATTCACTGAAACATGCCATGGCCATTGGGTTTCTAGAACTGTGCAATTGATTACTTACTGAGTCACTGCTTTGTGTCAGGTACTATTCTAAGTGTTTTATACAAATCATTATATTTAATCCTCAGAACAACCTATAAGGTAGATACTATTAGTATTCCCATTTTATAGATGAGGAAACTGAGCCCCAGAAAGGTTAAGTAACTCGCTCAGGTTAAACAGCAGGAGGAAACTTGCTTTATGTATTTGAATGCAATTTGTCTTTTTTACTTAATATTGTTTAGAGATACAGGTATGTTAGTACATATTGAATCATCTTGTTATTTTTCTGTAACCTTTTAAAAGCTTTCTTATTGAAAATTTCAGACATATATCAATTTAGAGAAAATGGTATAATGAATTGCCATGTACCCGTTACTCAGCTTCACTAACTATCATGGCTAATCTTACTTCATCATATTGCAGCTGCTTTGGATTATTTTGAAGCAATTCCCAGACATCATATCACTACATCCATAAACATCCATGAATAGTTCAGTATGTGTCTCTAAAAGATAATGACTCTGAAAAACCAACAAACAAACCACAATACAATTATCACTCCTGAAAAATATTCTTTAGTAACATGGATTTCCATTCAGTGTTGAAATTTCCCTGATTGTTTCATATTTTCTTTTAAGTTGCTTTATTAAAATCAGGATCCAATCCAGGTTCATATATTGTATTTGGTTGATTTGTCTCTTAAATCTTTTAACATTTTCTACTCTCTACAAGGATAAACGTCCTTCTTTCTCTGTGACAGAAATCTTGGTATTTAATCAGGGCTCACCAACATTAATTCTATGCCACTAGGAGTTGCACCTTGATTATCTAGACATGATTTGCCCAGGCTTACAAACATATATGCTTCTTGTATGTTCCCATGGTTACTTAGATCAAAAGATTGAAATATTTTAAGAACAATGCAAATTAATTATTCAACTTACTCTGCCCTGAGAAGCATTCTAGGTCCAGTTATTGAGTTCTCTGGGTCATTATTTTAATTTACAAGGTTTTGGGCCGTTTTGAGTGGAAAATTGTTTTGGTAGACTTAGTTTATTATGGTAGCTTCAGTTTATTCCAGTGATTAACCAGGGTCTTGTACCTCCCCACTGTGTTGGGAAATGCATTGTTTAGTAGCTGACAGTAGGATTTGCTATAATGGACAGTAAGAATACATACATGTACATATATTAAAGCAAAAAGAAAAATAAGCACATAGGATTTCATGGAAGCAATCTGAGAAAGGCAGACTTCTGGGGAATTTTCTTTGCAAAATCAAATAGAATGTTTTGTTTCTAGTGGATATGAAATATGCAACTGAAAATGCTAATTAAAATTGGATGTCTAAAACTGCCTTTTCCCAGTGCATGTGTACTTGATTTTAGTAAATATCAGAAAAATTTTGCATCACTAATTAAAATCTTTGTTTTAGAAATTAATGTGGCTTAGTAAAGTTGTTAAAATTAATGTGGTCAAATGTGTTTAAAGTTATTTTTTTATCATTAAAGTACTTTTACGATAGATGAATTCCACCTTGTACTATTTATTGTAACAGGGTTTGTATGTCACATCTGCAGTGTGCTCTTTGCTCATTATGCAGCGTGCTTGTGTAGTGAAAGGACATGCATTCCTGACTAAATTTGGCTTCCATTAGAAATAAGAACAGTAATAGCTAAGGACAGCCAAAGGATTATTAGCTTCATATACTGAACTCTTTCCTTGGTGCATGTCTTCCTCTTCCATTGTTTATGTAATTCATTTGTCTATATGGGAAGTGCTCTATGTGATATTTGTAGTTACTGAACTTTGTGGTATTGTCATTTGAGTAACTGAAATTGGAAGTATGTTAAGATCTGAAAATGTCAGTTCATCTCAGTTGGAACAGAGTCATGGAGGAACAGTTTCTTTTGACTCATGTTACACCCACATGTCGGATAAGCAGAGATGAAGCTACCTTAGACAAGTCAGGACTGATCTCCTGGTAAACCTGGGAATATTGGAAGCCAACCCCAAGGAAACCTTGCTTTGGAGAAAGATAAAGACTTAGAACAGTAACTCCATGTTTGGGCAAAAGCAGAAAAGTTCAGTAAAGTAAGGAGGGGAACTGGGATCTTGGCTCTTCTGTGTTTCTAAGCATTTTAGAATAACTATTTCAATGTACATATATTTTATAATTCCAAGTACTTTGGTGTTCAAGAGCTCATGTTTTCCCTCACAACAGACAGCTATTTCCTGTTAAAGAGGTTCAGAGTGAAATGCTCAAGAAATCTCAGCTAGTTATCAGGACGGGATTCGAACCTGTTCTCTGACCATGGTTTTGGTGCCCATCATGCCATTGTCTCTGAACTGTTGTCTCCGAACAACATTTTCTCGCTCTCTGTATCCCTAATACCAGGCATAGTGCCCAGCACATAGTTGGTGCTTCATACATGCTTTTAACCGAATGCAAAGTAACCTGAAAGAGTTGATTTCAGCAGATTTTTAGCTTAACATAGTACCACTAGATACATTACCTTGGTTTTGGTATATATACTTAAAAAGAAAATCCTTGATCTTGAGACACTGTAATTTTTGAAAAGTAACCAGCTTTCCACTCATAGCAGATCAGAATTTTCCTTTATAATCTCTGAAAAATCTTTTAGAAATATAGAACATGAAAGGATCTGTTTTTTAATTTAAACCATTTAAGCAGGTAATTTGTATTATTTAGACTATTTGGGTTGTTAACTCATTCATGGCATTGGATTTTAAGTTAGAACCTTTTTTTTTCTTTTTACGCAATGGAAATTTAGGGTTGTATGTAATTTTTTTTTAAAGTCTGCTTTTTAATAGTTAACGTGTGATGTAGGTAGCAAAGATTTTAAGTCACTTAAGGTTTTAAATTTGGTAAGTGGCAAAGGAGTTACTACTATCCAGCTTACTCCAGTCAAGTGACGCCTTGAGAGGCAAAACATTTCTAGATCTGTTGGCTTGATAGGCAGAACATTTCTAGATAACATGATCTTTTCATTTGTAGCTGGAGGTAGTTCAATGTAAATACAACATGTATCTGTATATGAAACCCTGCCATCTTTTTAGAGACAATTATTTGGATTGAATGTGTAGAGATTCTGATCATAAGATTCATTTTATTCCTCAAGCTTCAGAATGTCAAGTACATGGGAACTATAATGTACTCAGTGCAAATTTAAGTATTTCTGGAAATGTCAGAGCTATGTGCACTTTCACATTCAAATGCTTGAGTTGGGTTTGGATAAAGTTTAATTAAAAAAATAGACCACGTATGTTTTTGTTTTTGTTTTTGTTTTAGATACTGTCAGCTACCATTTGCCTATGTCTTTCATATGTCCTTGACTTCTTGCCCAAGAGGGATTTACAAGTGCCTAAGAGACATCTTGGAAATGGCAAATGATTAACTCTAAAGTTATTTGGAGTATGGATGTAATTTTTTGGTTAATTTAAATTCATTTTACTTCATCTTTTGAAAAGATAGGAACAAAGCGGAAGTGATACTATGAAACTACGAAGTTACTTGATGTATTAAATTTTTAGCATAATTGGTAGCCTGGGAGACCCAAGACTTTGTTTTAAATTGCTTTTTATTGTTTTTAGTGTAAACATGCAAGTCATTTTGATTTAACAAAAGAGAAGATCTCAATAAGGCCACTAGTCTTATGAGTATGTGTTACTCTAAGTCATGTTTAGTTTTTAAAAATCTGTTTAAATAATGTTTAAAACGTTATTATCCAGTCAGTTAAAATAAGAAGCATGGAAAGTAATGAAGTTGTTTAAAAAAAAAAAGGTCATTCTTATTTTAAAAGTATTTAAAAAATACTTTGGGTTTTCTGCTTTTCTTTGTTAACATAATACTTAAAATGTGTTAGCATCTTGACTGAGTAGATTTTAGCTTCAGTTCTAAACTACCTCTTCTGTCTGTTCAGGCTACAGGCTCACTGACATTGCCAAGTAATTGTCTCTAATTTAATGAGTTAATTAGTTAACTGTCTTCTGCAGAAGTCAAGTAGTGACTCCTTGTGGATGAGCAGACTTGTTTTTTTCCTCTGAGCTGTACACTTTGTCTTTCAGTTAAAATCAAGTTAAAATAGACTAGGAGAGTTGGGGAAAACACTAGCAAAATACCTCAGGGTAAGTGATTCTCTGGCATCATTTATAACTCCAGATACTGGCAAAGCCTGTTCCAGTACATGTCAACAAAAGCATTTGTTTTCTTGTTGGCTGCTGTGTCCTTGGTGGTTTGTGCTAAGGCTGCTCTATTTCCTGATAGTTTTAAAGTCAAGAATGTTGTGAAATCCTGTGACTCAGTAAGTACAGTATACTTTCACTGTGTGTGTGTGTGTGTGTGTGTGTGAGAGAGAGAGAGAGAGAGAGAGAGAGAAAGAGAGAGATCTATATAATGGTGGTAGTTCTGGCAATGAAATTCAGATATTAGATATTAGACATTTCTGAGGCCCCCAAAAAAGACAGTTGCCAAATTTTGTTAATACTAGCACAAATGTTTTCATATTCCCTCTTTTGAAAATTTACACCTGCTAATTAATTAAAGCAACACTCAAACAATTGTGAAGAGAGAGAACAAAGATCACCATAACCCATCTCTTGTATTTTTTTATTTTGTATTTTGTGTTTAGTTCTTTCTTCTTTTAAATTTTCCCTAAGAGTCAGGCCCAGGATTCCTTGTCAAAGGATGTGATCATTTTTATTTCTCTTTATATATGATGTTTGTATATATTTGTGTGTATGTACATATATATTGCTAAATTGCCTTTCAAAAGGATTGAATTTAAAAAAAGCAAGATGTACAGAACAATCTAAATGGTATGTTATTTGTGTAAAAAAATGAATAAGAATATTCCTACACATTTGTATGTATATATCAGCATGTATATATAACATATCTCATGTATATATAATTTACTTGTTTATGCATAAAACATCTCTGGAAGGATATACAAGAAATTGACTTCCTCTGGAGTGGGGAATTATGTGACTGGGGACAAGTGGGAGGAAGACTTTTCACGGTATATATATATCCTTTGTACCTTTTGAATTGTGAATGGTATGAATTTAACACTACTAAAATCATATGAAAAACCATTAACAATGGGTGAATGTGCCCGTTGTTTTTTAACTTGCACTCACAGTGCCTTGGTTCAGCCTCACCCTCTTTCACTTGGATTGTTGTAATAGCCATTACTTGGTCTCCCTGCCCTTCTCCAATCCATCTTTCCTGTTGCCACCAGGAAGAGCAAAGATCAGATGAAGTCTCTCTGTCCCCTAAAAGTTTTCATGGTATCACATGGCCCACACAATACACCTCAGTTGTGAATCGGTTTAGTATTCCACATCTTCTCCCATCTGGTCTCAAACTGCCTTTTCAGCTTCACCTTCTTCTACATATTTTTGTATATCCTGTCTTTATTACCATTTCTCGCTCCAACTCACTCCTCCCCACCAAAAAAAAAAAAGAAAGAAAAAAATTTCTATATTTGTTCACATTAATTTTTTATTTTGTAGCCTGAAATATCCTTTCTCTCCATTTGCAGTTGAAATTGAATTTTACTTTCAAGTCCTATTCTGAGCATAACTTTCTGCTTCCTCCTCCCAGCTCTATCCCACCAATCCTCAGAATGAGCCACTCCTTTTTGGTCACATAGTTTATTTTTCATACTTTCGTTTGGCACTCACATTCTAGTTAGTGGTTGACTTGTCAGTCTCTTTAAATTCTATTTTTTGATTTCCTTGTGTTGATCCCTCTTTCCAGTTGCATGAGTCTCCCTGATGTTGTAGCTTTCCCCTCTCCTGCCTGTTCTTAAATCTGGTGGTTTTGTGGTCTTGGTAAAAGTGTCAGATTATGTCATACACTGAGGAACGAGGAGGAAGAAGCAATCGATAGGAATTGGTAGAATCCATTCACTGTTAGTGTCAATACCATACAGTTTATTATTTTTATCCTATGTTTGTGTACTTATTGTTTTGAAACATCAAAGATTATTTAGTCTTTATCTTATATGTCTAGAGGCCTGGGAGGAGAATGGAATTGTTGTAAGGGCTCGCAGTGAATTGGTGGGAGAGCCAGGATTTAAAACCAGGACCCTTTCAGGATTGACTTTTATAGCATGTAGAGAGAACATGACTTTATTATGGGGTGAGAGTTGCAGGTGCCTTTGGTAGGACCAGCTGGTTAAAATATGCCCACCTCGGGCTACTTCTTATGTAGGCTGATGTAGAATTTGCTGTGATAGTCTCTGTGGTGTGTTTCAGAATATGACAAAGAAAACATTTTTGAGTTAATGCTCTCCTTGTGGAAAGAGCTTGTGGTTTCGTTTGGTCATATTCACAGATGAGGATATTTGAAATACTTAAGCAGAAAGCAAACCCAGCAGTCGTTTGCTCTGATCCTTCTCATCCCTGTCTTTCTTTTTGTCAGAAGCAACCACTTGTAATTCGTTTAGCTATTTATTTTAGTATTTTCTTTTATATTTCTATACTGCTATTGCTAGACATTATTAACTTTCTATTATAGTAGGTGAGGACGTAGCTTGTACTACTTCTTCCCCCTTTCTTTTTCTTCCATTCCTCGCAGTATATTTGTAATTGTTATTAAGTTAATATTTGGTATCTACATTATTACTATTGTTTATTTTGAGTTAAGTCATATATTATGGTAATATGTCCTATTTTTGTACAACAAAAATACTTTTTCATAGAGTGAAAAATTACCTAATTTTTCATTTACTTAGTAATTTGTGTAACTACTGCCAATTAATTCAACAAATATTTATTCAGTGTCTACTATGTGCCAAGCATTATTCTTGGTGCTTGGGATACATCAGTGAACAGATTAGATAAAGATTTCTTCCTTTGTGACACCTACATTCTAGTTGGGAGACAGACAATAAACATAAGAAATAAGTAAACTATATAGTATGTTAGAATGCGATAGGTGCCAAGTGGAAAACAGGCCAACGTAAGGGGGATTGGGAATACAGATACAGGTGTGGGTTGTAAGACTAAATAGGGTGATAAGAGTGGGTCTCATTGAGAAGGTGACATTCGAGCAAAGACTTCAACTTCTCCCAGTGTTATTTTCCACATAGCCAAATGCCGTGGCCGACCTGACATTTCATTTTCCCTAGTGGCTTTCCTTCTTGGAGCTCTCTGTGTGCTCCAGCCAGGACTAGGCACTCTAGAGGCCTACAGCACAATTGTCCTGGGATTTCCCTTGGCCGTTTTCCCCGAGTTGGGTCATCTGTTTCCTGAATCCCACATCTTTCTCTTCTTTGGTTCATGCCCTCTTTTTGATGGAGCAAATTCTCCTACAGCTTCCTGAGAAAGGGCACATGAAAGGAGAAAAAAGTGTTGAGAATGTGGACATTTCAAAGTTTTTTTTTTTGTTTTTTTTTTAAAGATTTTATTGGGGAAGGGGAACAGGACTTTATTGGGGAACGGTGTGTACTTCTAGGACTTTTTTCCAAGTCAAGTTGTTGTCCTTTCAATCTTAGTTGTGGAAGATGCTGTTCAGCTTCAAGTTGTTGTCCTTTCAGTCTTAGTTGTGGAGGGCGCAGCTCAGCTCCAGGTCCAGTTGCCGTTGCTAGTTGCAGGGGGCGCAGCCCACCATCCCTTGCGGGAGTCGAACCGGCAACCTTGTGGTTGAGAGGATGCGCTGCAACCAACTGAGCCATCCTGGAGGCAGCTCAGCTCACGGTGCTGTGTTCAATCTTAGTTGCAGTGGGCGCTGCCCATCATCCCTTGCGGGAATCGAGGAATTGAACTGGCAACCTTGTGTTTGAGAGCCCACTGGCCCATGTGGGAATCGAACCGGCAGCCTTCGGAGTTAGGAGCACGGAGCTCTAACCGCCTGAGCCACCGGGCTGGCCCCCCTCAAAGTGTTTTTAACTTATCCTTACAATTGATTGAAGGTTTGTCTCAGTTTAGAATTCTAGGTTGGAAATCATTTCTCTTAGAAATGTCAAGGCTTTAATGCATTATCTTCATGCTCCCAGTATTTCTGTTGAGGAACATGATGCCCGTGATTCATAATTCTTTATATGTTATCTGTTTTTTCTTTCTGAAAACTTGTAGGACTTTCTCCTTATTCTGATGTTCTGGAATTTTATGATGATGGGCCGAGTCCTGCTGTGGGTTGTTGTTGTGTTTGTTTTAATTGATTGTGTTTAATACTTAGTGGGCCCTTGTATTCTTCAATTCTGGGATATTTTCTGGTATTTCTACTTTGATAGTTGACTGAAGCAGCTAAATTGATTGGCCGCAGCCCAAAGAAGAGGACTTTGGCCTTTCATGTTGGGCCATGCCATGGTACACAAAACCCTCAAAATAATGAAGCATTTATTTAACAGACATATATGATTATTATTTATTTTATTTTTAAAAATTATCAATATAAAATGCAGAATGTTTTTATTTGTTTCTTTTTTTGAGCTACTGGAACTTGGAATAAATACCTGTGATGGAAGATCTTGTTCGTTATGCTTTTCTCATTCATTTCACTTTTAAGGTTTGGCGGGTCATTAAGCAGGAAGCCTCTGAGAATCTACAGATGTTATCTTGTCACTTTCAAGTCTTCATCAAGTTGGCTGCCCTTTCCCTTTTTTTCATCTTTCTAATATCTCTTCTCATATATATTAAGATAAAAGTCACATAACATAACATTCACAATTTTAACCATTTTGAAATTTACAATTCAGTGTTGTTGTTTTTTTGTTTTTTGTTTTAGTTTATTTACAGTGTTGGGTGACCATCACTACTGTATAATTCCAGAACATTTTCATCACTCCCATACACGTTAAAGCAGTTACTGTCTATTCCCCTCTCCTGTCATCTCCTTTGAACTACTCTTCCACTTTTTGTCACTGTGGATCTACCTTTTGTGGGCATTTCATGTCATGGGATCATATAACATGTGGCCTTTTGTGTCTGGCTTCTTTAACTTATAATGTTTTCAAGGTTGAGCCATGCTGTAGCATATATCGGTGCTTTACCAGTGTTCTTAAATCAGGCTCTGGGTGTTTGATTTTTCACTATCCAGAGAAAAATTCTGTATTTATTATTCTTTTGATTTTGATACTGGCCTTTAACTTATATTTTCACAGAACATTTGGCTATAAAATTCTATTGAATAATTTTAATTTTTAAGTATACATATTTATTTATTTTTTAGTATGCCAGTACTGAGGTCGATGGAGAACATTACATGACCCCAGAAGACTTTGTCCAGCGCTATCTTGGGCTGTATAATGATCCGAATAGCAATCCGAAGATTGTGCAGCTCTTGGCAGGAGTAGCTGATCAAACCAAGGATGGGTAAGAACCTTTATACATTTTTTGAAAACTAATGTTCTGCAGTATTGAATTAAAAAATAAAAAAACTGTAAGTTTACCTGTGACCATTTGGAATTTTAAATTAATAAACAAATATTTTCTTAGAAGTTTATAAAAGCTGTTATTTACTGACATTGTGAAGGATACTGGCTTTTTTTAAATTACATGTGCAAAGCCATATTTTATATTGAATAATCTGAGCAGAATGGTTTTCAGGCAGCTAAGTGTATTTCATTCATTCATTCATTCAATACTGACTACCTACTATGTTTTAGGCACTATTACATCAGTGAATAAACCATGCAAAAACAATAAACAAACTTTCAAGTAAATTACAACTTGTTAGGAGGTTATACGTGCTATGAAGAAAGATTTCAGGGAAGAATTTAGAGAGTGGTATTTATTCATTTATCTGTCTCCCCATTTATTTGACAAGCATGTATTGAACAACCACCATTTGCCAGGCACTGTTGGGCCTTAGAAATGTAAACATAAATAAAATGGGGTTCCTGGCCTTAAGAAGAAGCTCATGGCCTAGTGAGATAAGGCTGAGTAAACAAAGTAACACTTCGAGGATAAGGTGCTGTAGTAGAAGTATATGAAAAGTACACAGGAGAAAGCATGGTTAACTGTTTGGGTTTGTCGGGGCAATGTTTGCGTGAAATCTGGCAAAATGGATAGGAGCTTGGACAGCTAGGGAGGAGAATTCCAGGAAAGGGAGCAG
Organism: Rhinolophus sinicus; assembly: GCF_057876585.1. Lineage (NCBI taxonomy): Eukaryota > Metazoa > Chordata > Mammalia > Chiroptera > Rhinolophidae > Rhinolophus > Rhinolophus sinicus. The sequence continues at coordinate 160,759,704 of NC_142517.1, read as the reverse complement.
CAGTGGCTGAAAACACCAAGGGGCATGCATGCATGTGTTTTGGGGAGTGACAGTGGGGCGTCGTGTTGTAAGTACTTTGGTGTGGCAGTGGCGTTGCTTAATCACTGTTGGACTTGTGGTTGGAGTAGAGCTGGGGATCTTGTGTGCTGGGCTTTGCCTGTATCCTGTAGGCTCGTGACTCTCAGTTTTGGAGATATTTTTAGCTTGGCAGTGTATTGTGCAGTCACAGAAATAAGAAGGTGCATCTTACTAGAGTGTCAGTTTACTCAATTCAAGGAGAAAAATCATATATGACTATTAAAATCACATATTTTTATATTACAATCACACATGATTATATTATGGAGCAAATGGACTATTTGTATGAATTATAAAGAAAATTTTGCCTTGCTTTGCAAGTTCCAAGCTACATCCCCAAGACTCCAAGTTATTTCCATTATTGCCACAAATATGGTAAGATTTTAGAAAAATGGTAGGTTGTAGTAGGACAAGACTTGCTTGCAGTGAAATATGTTTCGGAGGCTATTGTAATAGTTTAAGTAGCAATGGTGATAGCTATGTTCTTTGAGTCCAGCGCTAGTATATATTCATTGGTATTTTCCTACAGAATTGAGCTACAGAATTGGTATTTTTCTACAGTACACGAAATTTACTATAAGTATTTTGTATCTTGGAAAGGTTTTATATAATTTATCAGTGGCAGATATTTGGGAACTTGTGTACCTTTTGCATCTAGTCTCCAAAAAAAGTCAAATCAGCTGATAAGTTACAATGGACCATTTAGTCATTGGGTCTCTCAATAGGGGTTAGACAGTAAGGCATATGTAAATTAATTCTATTTAATTACAATTCCTTCAAAATTATTAAAGGTAGCATATACTTTTAGAAATGATCAGAGTATTTATTATTAATTTGCTCTGAGACTTGTTTTCAGACTATTCATGTATTTACAGGTGCTTCGTTATATGACCATCTGGTCCATCTCAGGAGTGTATCTTTTGTGAAGCTTCCTTAATGTGGTTCTCCCAGGCTCGATTGCTGTGTTAAAAGTTTGGTCAAGTGGAATAGAGGGTTTAAGTTGCCCGAGTAGAATAAATCAAAAATAAGTTTTGGCTCGAAAGAATCCAATAATTTTGAATAATGTTTACTTAAAAAAAAACCCACAAAAAACCTGTTTCTTTTTTTAAAGGTAAAAATGTTCTATTTGAAATTTTAAAAATGTCTTAAACTTCCTTTTTTTCTCTCTCTTTAGAATGAGTCAGATTGGGATTGGGTAGGAAATCTGATTCATAGAGTTAGGTCATAAAAATTATAAGTAAGTTTATGAAACCTATAGATTATTTCTATGTATGTATAGAAATAGATTATTTCTAAAGGCAGAGAAAGGTGGAATTTTCTAGAAACACAGGGATTATTAATCTCTTCCTGTTCATGGATAGTCTTCAGATTCCTGAACTTGCTGAAATATAAGGCAAAATGAGTAAATTTGCATCCATATGTTTCTGGGGATAAATCCCAGGTTTTCAAAAGTGTCTATGACTTCAAAAAGATTGTGTTATTATTAAAGTTTCTTTAATACTTTTAATTCAAGAATCAAAGGTTTTGGTAATGTTTCACTTATTCCAAATAAGTGAAACAGTCAATCTTCCTCATTAAAAATTTAAGGAAAATGAGGCCCAAAGAGGTTGATTGACTTGCTCAAAAATACAAAATTAGTTCTCTTAATTTTTAGCCCACTTTTATTTTTGTAATCATTAAAAAAAAAGAGATTGTCTTTTGTCTCTCTTTCTGTTTCCCACTCCTTTACCCAAGGCAGTGATCAAAGGTTAGAATTGTTCAGTTGGTACATTTTTTTTCAGCCCCAAGAGGTATTCTTTGGTACTGTTGTAGTTTTTTGATGATGCGTCCTATAGGTATGTAACTTGACTTAGCACCACATAATATTGTTTACAATCACCCAAGACCAAATCTGAATTAATAGACCTAGTATAGAGAAGTTTAAGTACTTTAATTAAGTGTGTGGGAAAAGCAGGTTTATACCATGCCCTTTTGTGCTCTGGCCCTCCTGCATCCCCAACCCTGGCCCATGTTTTCTTAGCATGTAAACTGCCCCCCACCTCCTGTTTTGCACTTCCTTTCCTCCAATAGATGGTAAAATAAGCAGGAGTGTTTTATACAGGTGCTTACTGTGGGTAGCTGTGTAGAAGTAGCATTGTGTGGTATAAATAGCATAATGGGTTGTCTAAAAGTAAAACCATTAGCCAAGTTGTATTTGTGAGATTGTGGCTTAAACTTTGAAGTTCTGGTTGTATGATGAGAAGCAAAATGATTTTATGCATTAAATGCAGATCTCAGGGCCTATTATTGTGTGATCTAATCTAAAATATTTAGACAGTTGCATGTTTGAAACTGTAACTTCTAGAACCATAGTGTCTATATTTAACTTTAGTCAGAATTTTACCTGGAGGTTCTGTTCTCCTATTATGTAGAAAACTATAGTTTTCCTCTCTTTTACTTTTTCATAAGTGTTTTCTTTAATATTCTACATGCATATAGAAGATGCTTTTATGCAGAAATCTTGGTTGTTTTAAAAATTGCAAAGTAGCATATTAATATTTTGAAATATTAGTTTCCATTCAGTAAATTAAAAAAGGAACTTTGTTGAAAAATTTAAAAATACATCTAAACTCATAAAATATGTTATTTCAAAGTTGTAAAATGATATATGTTGTTTGTAAAAATATCAAATAGCAAGTATGGTGTCCTCATGAAAAGAAAACAAACTATTACAGTATGAACTAAGCAATGATTTTTTTTCATGTCACATTTAGCGGTTTACATTTTTTCTGCCAAAGTCTTGATCAGGGCCTTCTAGCCATGGGGGAATCTATGGCAGGATAAAGGAAAAAGAACTTGAAGAATTATTTTGGAACATGTTTGCTTTATGTTAGCAGATAAGCAGATTATTTCTTGTTTTCTGCAAAGTATTGTTGCATTAGTATGTATTTTTAGCCTGTGGGAGCATATCAGAGGGACTATATGGCCTCTGCACCCCCTTTCCTCTCAATAGTTTATTATGAAAAATTTCAGACATTCTGGAAAGTCGAAAGAATTTTACAATGAATATCCATATCCCACCACTTACATTCTACTATTAACATCTTTCTATACTCCTGTTTTTCACGTATCTATCCCTCTATCTTTCCATCAACTCATCTTACTTTTTTATACATTTTGAAGTAAATTGCTGACATTGATACACTTCTTAAATATTTCAGCATGGATATTATTAATTGGCTTTCAGTGTTTGTTTTGAGTTATTTTTCTTTACATGTAAAATTTACAAACAGTGAAAAATATAAATCTTAAAGGTCTAAAGGTCCATTTGCTGAGTTTTGACAAATGCACACACCTGGGTAACCTCAGGTGACTTATTTTTTTATTGTATTAAAATATATATAACATAAAAATTCCCATTTAAAACCATTGTTAGTGTATAGTTCAGTGGCATTAAGTACATTCACGTTGTGCTGTCATCACCGCCATCCATGTCTAGCACCTTTTCATCTTCCCACCCTGAAATTCCATACCCATTAAACAGTGAGTCCCTGTTCTCCCCTGACCCCAGTCCTTGGTAACCACTGTTCTACTTTGTCTCATTAATCTGACTATTCTAGGTATTCCATATAAGTGAAATAATACCATATTTATTCTTTTGTGTGTGGCTTATTTCACTTAGCATATTATTTTCAAGATTCATCCATGTTGTAGCATGTGTCACCATTTCATTTTTTTTTAAGGTTGAATAATCTAAATGACTTTTTTTTTTTTTAAGATTTTATTGGGGAACAGCGTGTACTTCCAGGCCTTTTTTCCAAGTCAAGTTATCATCCTTTCAGTCTTAGTTGTGGAGGGTGCCGTTCAGCTTCAAGTTGTTGTCCTTTCAGTCTTAGTTGTGGAGGGCGCAGCTCAGCTCCAGGTCCAGTTGCCGTTTTCTAGATGCAGGGGGCACAGCCCACCATCCCTTGCGGGAGTCGAACCAGCAACCTTGTGGTTGAGAGCCCACTGGCCCATGTGGGTATCGAACCTGCAGCCTTCGGAGTTAGGAGCACGGAGCTCTAACCGCCTGAGCCACCGGGCCAGCCCCTAAATGACTTTTTTTTAAGTTGCTCATGCTTTTGTGTTTCTTAATTGACTTTTCTTTCTTCAAATAAATCACTCTGTATAATGAAGGTAACTGAGTATTGAGGATTGGCTGAGCGTTTCCCCAGTACCTTCTTGTAATGGTCTACTTACTATAGATACCAGACACCCTTTCTGTTTCTCAGCTATAACTTTAAATTGGGGAAGGCGGGCAGGGAATTGTACACTGAATTGAAGGCAGGAGTTAAAAGTCTTCGACTGGGCCCACCCAGCTGCTGAATGTTTTAGAGCAAATCATTTGACTTCTTCAGACTCTCTAAGGGTCCGTCTGGCTCTAAAGTTGCATGAATACGTGTATGTGATTTGCCTTTATGAATATACAGATATAAAAAATATAGATATTTATTAAAGTCCATAGACTTTATATTTTAAACAAAGGGCTACTTAGTTGCAAACCTACCCAACAAGGGTCTCAAATCTGCAGGTGTGGAATGGAGATAACTGATGCGCTCTGGTCTCCGAAGAAGGCAGCTTCTGCTTGATTCCAGGGGCTGGTGCCACTTGGGACCAGAACCTTGTTGCCCAAGCTCACAATTTATCAACAGAAACCATTGATATTGATGTGAAATCTTATGATTTCCTAATATTGGCAACAAATGCTACTAAAAAAATACTTTGATGCCAAAGAAAACACATGTGTGAGCCAAACGCACTCTGCCAGCCGACTATTTATCTTTGCTAGTTAAGGAAAAGGTCTTTGACCCCTTCTCATAAATACTACTGAGTATGAAATGTGTTTTAAAGCTACATATTCTGTATTTCAGAGTAATTGTATTTTTGGTGTCTAATTCCTGAGGCTTACTTTGGAAAAACCAAGATTTTTTTTTTTAACTTATAATCAACCTAACTACTTTTCTTTATTTTTAAAATTTCTTCTATAATCAGAAGAACTAATTCTAATTCTTCATTGTAAAAGTTTCAAACATTTGAGAAATATATAATGTACAAAGTGAAGATCTTCTCTAACTCCTTCCCTAGATCACTGCTGATGTAACCTGATACAACTTCATCTGTGTTTACTACCCTAACATTTGTGTAATGATAACCACACTTTTTTAGAGTTTTACTATATTTTTTAGTAGTACACCAATGAATAAGGTGTATTATGACATGTGGCCTGATACACAGTTTTGATTTTTGAATCGTTCCCCTCAGGGTTCATTAGGCTCTCAAGCTCCTAATGTCATGAAGGACCCTTGGACATGGGCCCAGTGAGGGTATCGTCACCAGTGCCCCAAATAACCCACCAAAAGCCTTTCCTTCCATAAGGGCAAAGGCATAGCAGCCATCATTGCTTTGGATGTAATGTAACTTGTGTAATTTAAACAAATTTCAAAGTGTTTTAAGTAATAGGAAATGTAACATTGAATATAAAATATGTCTTAGAAGAATGGGGGCATAAAATGAAATGCAAAAGGTGGTCATTTTCTTAATACTGTGTTGGGAAACATGTCTCTCTAAAATGTTATATAGTCTACATTGAGTTTATTCAAAAATATTTATGAGTTCCTACCCTGAATCAAGCCTGTGCTCTGTGAGAAGCCTACCTTCTGATGGGGAATTAGACTTTAAACGATGAGTTACTTAATTATTTTAAGAATTTTGCAAGGGGTACTAAAAAGGGGCTGCTGTTAGGGTTTGAAGGAATGTGAAGTCATCTGGGGACTCTTAGTTGGTTGTCTTGAGGAAATGATATTTAAGCTGAGCTTAAAGATTGGGTGCAAATTAAATGGGCAAAAATTTGGAGATGGTGGGACCATTCCAAGGAAAATAAATTGCTTAGTGATGGCACTGAGTGGAAGGTTCCTGGATTTTTCTAGGAGCTAAGAATGAGTGTGGCCTAGAGTTCAGAGAGCAAGGGGAAGTTATGCAAAGGTCAGATTCTGTGGGTCTATTCCTTTAGCTCGGATATAGGGTATATATACAGCTTTTTATAATGCGAGTACCGGTAACTTGCCAATAGCATCAACATGCTATGGAATCTTTGCAGAAAACTTGCTATGGATGATTACTCTAAATTAGCATATAGCAGCTCCATAAAATCATTGAAGGCAATTTCACTATAATTTTGGCTCCTGGCTAATTTCACAACCCTGAGTATTGTAGGACTCAATAAGCTTTAGTTTCCCCTCTTTCTGTTTTGAAATTTTTCCTTTAAAAATTTTATTATTGACATTTCAAATATACATAAAACAGAATAGTGTGGTGAATTCAATATACTTTCTACCCACATTTAATAATTATTGTAATAATAATTATTAAAGTTATTACATTTATTTCATTTATTCCACTCATTCCCTAGATTATTTTGAAGCAAATTCCAGACGACATATTTCACCTGTAAATATCTCAGTGTGTACCTCTAAAAAATAAGAAATGTTACCCAAAACAAAACAGAAACTTCTCAAAAACATTAAGATTGATTTCTTAATATCATCTAGTGGTTTTATTACATCAGTATTTTCATTTCCTGAGTTTTCTTATGAACTAAATTTGTTTTTGCTTTACTTGAACCAGAATCCAAATCAGATCTGTATCTTATAATTAATTGCTGTATCTCTTAGGTTTTTCAGGAGATTCTCCAACATACCTTCTTTAAAAGTGTTTTTTTCAGCCACAGAATGCTCGCCCTGTAGTTTCCTGCAGTCTGCATTTTTGCTGATTGTGTTCCTGTGGTGACGTTCAACATGTTCCTTTGTCCTTTGTATTTTCTGCAAATTGTTGATTGCATCTAAAGTAGTAATTCTCAACGTGGTGGGAGCCATTGGCATCTAGTGGGTAGAGGCCAGGGATACTGCCAACCACCAGACAGTGCGCAGCAGGCCTCCGCCGCAAAGCATCGCCCAGCTTCACATGGCACTACTGAGTGAGTGCCAAGGTGGAGAAACTCTGATCTGCAGACTCGTTCAGATTCAGGTTCAATTATTTTTGGTTTAGTTCTCTCTCTTTTGTGATGTTAGGGGCTATTGATTATTGCCCAGGTCCATTAATTTGTGAGGGGTTCACAAAAGGATGATATTCTAATTCTATCATTCCTTCTCTCTTTCTTTATTATCTGGAATACCTCTATAAAGAGAAACTTCCCTTTATCAATGATGTGGTACCCTGAGCCACTGGTCATACAGTAAAGGTAGGTTTAATGCCTGATGTTTTTCCCTTTCTTAATCATACAGTAACATTTTATATTTTATTCTAGGTTGATCTCCTATCAAGAGTTTTTGGCCTTTGAATCTGTTTTATGTGCTCCAGATTCCATGTTCATAGTGGCTTTCCAATTGTTTGACAAGAGTGGAAATGGAGAGGTGACATTTGGTAAGGAAAAAAAAAGATTATAAGTGATAAGTGAAGTTAGTGAGGCTGGTTCCATTTTTATTTGCTAAATCTCGTAACTGCATATAGATTGCTGTTTGTTTAGGAGCTAGCCAATAAGTGAAGTGTTACTTTCATAAAGGGATTTACACATAAAATGGTTGTATTTTCTTCAAAGCATTGAACTATTCACCAAAAATGAAGGCAACTAGGGGTGCTGTGCATCCGCTCGCTGAATCGCTGCCACTCGCACATTCCTAAAATAGGTGGTGTGAGTTTACTCATTCTGGGCCAGCCTGGACAAAGTTCTTTATGAACAATGTGGAATCATCTCATTCTTTAAGGGATTTTTTGGGTAGGGAGTTCAGAGCTTCTCTGTAGTGTCTTTGGAAAACTGCTACTGTGTCGTTTTAACACCAAGAGTGGAACTGAAGGAGAGAGTTAAGGCAAGAAGAGTTAGTATTCTCTGAACCCCCATTTTAGATTTTTGGTTTTAGGAAACAAGGCTAGAATATTAAAATTGCCATTTGAGTGGGATGTAGAAATTGTTTTAAATCCTTTGGTAGGCACATAATCTGTTAGCCCATTGTCAGTGTCTGACAAGCACATAAAGTAGGATTTGTATTTGTAGTCATGTATTAGTTTTTCAGGACACTTATTTGCAGAAATTAGTCTTTGTTCAGTAAAAGTATCAGCTAATATTTTCCTGCAACAGGCTTTTCAATAAAAACAATGTAGTGTTTTCAAGGACCTTGAGCCCTCATCTTTTTTTTTTTAATATTTGGAATTTTTAAATTGTTGTAACACAGCACAACACATAACCCTTACCGTCTAAACCATTTTTAAGTGTACAGTTGAGCAGTGTTGCGTATGTTCACGTTGCTGTGAAACAGATCTGCAGAACTTTTCCATCTTGTAAAAGTGAACCTGGGCCCCATTTATGGTGTGAATTGGCATCAACCGGTGGTAGAGAAACTCGTGCAAGTCAGGTTTTTCTTGAGCCACAGCACTGAATATTTATTCACTCTAGAGTTGGTTATGAAAGAAACTGTCATAGTTCAACCCAAAGGAAGAAGTGTCAATGTCGTGGTGAGAATAGTGAGAAAGTACAGGTGTTCGGAAGGAACAGTGGTGTCTTCGCTATGATCTATCGTAATGGGCACGTTTTCTAGCTTGACATCGATTGTTTCCTTCCCTCTGCCCATTGATCCAGTTGTCCTCCGTATAAGAAGATTTCCCCAAATAAAGACCTATGCACAGTGCTTTAGGTTTCTGTGCCTATATTGGCATTGTTCCTGCATTGGAGCAAGCTCTGGTCATTCTCCCTCCTAAAGCATGTTGACTTTTCTCAAAAACACCTAGGTCCTGTAGTTTAAAGCAGAAAACCTTTACATCTCATCATTCAGCATTAACCCTGTCCAACTAATAGTGCTGCATTTTCTCTTTTCAGTAGGTATCACCCATGCTCAAATATGGTGCAGAAATGCTTGGGAAATAGTACAAATATTTACATGAATGACAGTACATCTGTGTTTCTATCACGAATCTGTTTAAGAATTAGATTTCCCTAAAACCAAAGTGTAATTTATTTTGTACCTCCTACCTGGATATGCTGGTTCTTTGTGTCTCCTCCATTTGATTGCTTTCCCTAATTTCCAGTTTTAAAAACAAGTCACTCAAGTCAGTTCATCGAACACACTAACAATAGAGACTCGTGCCATGGTTGATGAGTATATTAAAGTGAGTGTAGGAAGTAGCGGAGTGGTTTATACACACCTTAGTATTTCATGCAAATGAAAGCTTGTAGTTATTTGATCCCAAGTTTAGCGTTTTATCGATCTTTTGTTTTTCCTTCAGACTATGATTTATGAGTTAGGAGTTTAAGAAAATATAATTAGGATTGAAAGCAAAGCAAATCAATGTTAGTTTTTATAGTACCTGGTATGAACTGAAGAACACACAAACCCTACAGAATCCTTTCATTCTTCTTCCAATCTAGACATAGGGAGATTCTTACGGAATAAGATCAAGCCGAACCCCCTTTTGACATTGTTCCTGGAGTCCCTGGTCAACTGGATGGTTCTCTTGATGGTGCTCACCTACTTCCTGGGGCCTTTGACCATTTCCCATCCTGCGCTGCCTTCCTAGTATTGAGGATCCATTTAGACACATTTTCTTACTAAAATGGAGATAATCATGATGAAGAAGAGAAAGTTTAATTTCCTGTTCTTAAGAAAAGAGGAAAAGCATTGAAACTGCTACATGCCATTTAATAAGATTTCTAAGGCCCACTCATTTCAGGCTGTATTCAAGATGACAGAATTTCAACATAAGGAAATAATTAACTTGGAGTTTATTTTTATAGGATTTTTGGATCTGTAATAAAGGTCAGTTTTCATGTTTGTACCCACTTAATAAAATGAATTGTGCTTATGTGTTTATAGACACATATTTAAATGAAAGGAAATTTTAGATCCATTCTAGCTTTACATCCTTTTCACCAAATGGTCTTATGTTTTCTAGTTTGGAGCTTATTTAAAGAATAGTTTTCTCTTGTGCACATCAGGAGAGAAAGGTGGGAGAGAATATTGGCTGCAAGGTGTAATGGAGTGGGGAAAGGCGTGTGCCCCGGTATCTCTCATGGACTGTGATGGTGATGTTCTGTGTGCTTGTATATATTGTTCTCATCTATGCTTTTGTTTTTTAGATATGCTTTCTATACACATCAAATTGTATACTTATATTGTGTGCATCTTGGAAGTATTTATATAAGTAGCAATATTGAACAACATTTACTTGAGTGTTGGGCAAGTTTCTTTTATTGTTAGAGATGCCTCCTCTCTGGGAGAAAGGACTTCCTTTGAGACCTTGGTAATCCATTTCAGAATGTGCAAGCTCAGGAGAGGGTTCTAGAGCTTTTAAAAGAGTGAATAAAACCATTAGTTAATTGTTTCCTCTTTGATGTTCCTTTAATCAAACTTCTAATGCATGCTGTGGATAATTACTTAATGGCTTGTATACCTGTTACAAGCATGAGCCTGGTGGCATGAGCTTTGTAGAGACTATTGCATGACTGGTGTGTTAGATACAGTATAAACTTGCCTTGGTCTCACTATTATCCACTAGCGTACTGGATATTCTGCTTGATAGAATTAGGTTGAGGTAACCTGGATAACCGATTATACTACATTGTGTTGTCAATAGCTGCCATGCCTTTGCACTAAATTAAAAAAAAATAAAAACCTATTGTTTTAACAAAGATGTAATCATTAAAAAAACACCACCACCAAAACAACACCCAAACTCTTATCTATTAACTAATAAATGAATATAAAACATGTTACACATTCTAAGTTTTCTATTAAAATCTCATCAACATTGTGTTTGCCTAGGAGTAAGGACTCTTCAAAGTGAATTTTTCTAAGGGCATGTCTTCATCCTGTGACTGTAGAACCTTCAAAAAGCAGGAATTCCTTTTGAGTTTGTCCTGTCTTTGATCATCAATATGTACAGCAAATAAAAATGTGTTTCATTTGTGCCTCTGAAATAGACTCTTTCCTCCTAAAAGGGAGAATAGATTGGGGTGGTTTAGGAATAACCACTGCTATTATTAAAAAGTTCAGGAGATGGAAGTCTAGATATGAAAACGTTGTGCCCTCTCTCAGTGGCTATAGACATGGAAAACTATGAAATTGTAATGGTAGTAAATATCTGCTTTAATCTGGTAAGAATTGGAGCCTCACCTGGACGTTCAAATTAAATCAGGAAGAATTTTTGAGACTCCTTTCAGATATCACAGAGACGATCATATTAGAATTTGAGGCTAAAAAACTCAAGGCTATTAGAGTTTGAGCTAAAAAAAGGACATAGTGATAATAGTTTTTATGCCATTTGGTGATAGACTGTTAAAGCATGTAGCTTCTATGGTAATAGATGCTCTTTAAATGTAAATTAACCTTTCCTGAGAAATGGACCTTTCCATATATTTGGCACAGGACTACTCTGTTGACTGATTGTACAGTAGTCCCTTCTGGAGGTAGGTAAGGGTTTAATAGAAATATTTTCCCCCTGAAAAACAGAGATCACCAGGAAACTAATGGCCCCCCTGGAAGTACAACCAGAGGTTTGGGACTGAGTCTACGTGCTATGTTGGTTGGGACTTCTTCTGCAAGTTCCTGCTGATCTTTATTTTTGTTGTTATTTGTTTTCCTTTTTGGTCTCTGAGTTGTTCCTCTTTTCCCCCAAGTTTTCCTTCACTGAAAAACTCTTTACTTCCACAAGTCTCGCCATTGTTTTTGTTCAGTTATACACAAGGATATTCCTTGTTCATGGTTGGAGTCCTTCTAAAAGCCTCTCTGACTTCACTTTAAGAACTGTGCAGGTGAAACTCAGCTGTTGAGGACTTTTTTCCCCTGACAATAAAAATGTTTGGTCTCAAGCCTGTAAGTTGGAAGCAGTGGCTCCTGCTGGGCTGAAATCCTTGGAATCAGGATGTCGTTGGGCTGATGGTAGGTGGGCTGTGTCACAGGGCTGATGGCTTGTATACCTACAGGAGGAGTTCTCTGGCCACACCGTTGGTACAGCAGCTCCTTCCAGGCTCATTCATGGAACAGGCATGGCGGCAGTCTTGGAGAAGAGTGCCAGCCCCGGTCAGAGGTAATTTTGTACTGCAGAAAGGTGAACAAGACCAGTAGGAAGCTCCCATAAGGACCAGGGGAGGGACGAGGGCGGATGAGATGGGGAAACACAGTGTGGGCTGCTGGGGAAATTAAAACCTCTGTTAAGACATATTTACATAATATATATGCTTCAATGTATATTTCATCTAGTCCAGTCATCATAAGTGACTGATACAACTAAACTGACTAATGTTATACATCTGTGAATATTTTTACTTAATCACAGTTGTCACCATTACCTGTGCTCCTGACAAATCATTGTGCTCCTCTCCCTTGAGCAAAGAGATCATAAAGACAGGCTACTTTTATCTGGCCCCAATTCCCTTTTCAAAGCAACTAGAAACCATCTCTTTCATAAGCCCATACTCTGCAGGAAGTGAAAAAGTGGTCTATTGTTTTCTATATGTCAGAAAACGAATGGATTCCTATTCCCCTTAGCAATGCCAACCTAGTCTAGAACACTAGATCCTGATCTTGCTGCCAATAAGATGTGCCTGTCATATCCCTTTCACCCAGGCCAGAACTATGGCTACCGAAAGAGCCTCCATGAAGTGCTGTTTAGAGCTCAAGATCCTTGTTTGCCACTGGAAAGACGGGATTCTCTCTGGGGGGAAACTTGCTATGCAGTTTCAGTTAGATATATTGGGTGCATTTAACATTATCAGTGTTCCCTTTTCATGTCATGCAGAACCTGATGAAATCAGGTAAGATAAGAAGAACATCAGCAGCTTGCTATCAGCTTTTGCCTCACACAAGTATAAGTTCCTCAGTTTCAGAGCTTTTTTTTTTTTGATAAGCACATCCCGGTAAAAGTAAAGTGATTAAGAATTAGACTTCAAAACAATAGTTGTAATAATTATTTCTGTAAGTTTCCTGAATTAGCCTTAGGCTGTTGGTAGTGGAAATAACAACAGAAGGGAAATTAGAATACATCAAGAGGTGCCAAAGTGGGTTTGAAATTTTGTTAGTCCTGGTAATGTAGTTGTAGACTGTGACATGGCTGAAATAATTAAAACTGTCTAGTAGTTAATAAACCACAGCACATAATAGTGGTCATAATAAAACCATATACAAAAGTGTCAAGTGACCACTTTAGGAGAAATAGGAGAAGTTCAAACAAATACTTATGGAAATGACACTTCAATATTTGGGGAGATTACTATGAGCAATTAAGGCCATCATTTTAATTGTCTCAGAGATAGTTTAAGATCTTATTTAGAAGTTGCCAGGAAGTTTACAAAATATGCTTTTAGTTAAGTTTTTACTATAGAGCTATTTTTCTGAGTGTAAATTATAAATTGTAATTTTGGTTTATAAATGTCCTTTTTGTGATACTAGGAAACAATTTTCATAATTAAATTTTCAGTTTGAAACTTCTGAATTATTTGATATAGTTTAGCACTCGAGATTCTGATATTTTCTGATCATATAAAAGGAATTCAGTTTTATTCCACCATTATATAAAACTTATCAAAGTAGCAATATGTACATTTCTTATCAAATAGTTGAGTTTTGGGAATTGTGACCTTTAAAATAAAGATGATCACAAAATAACTTATTCCCTTTAGTAGTTAATCTTAATATTACTTAAATATATGTAGTAATTTAACTTATCCTGTTCTGCTTTCCATTAATTTCTTCATTTCCTTAATTTCACACTTTGTTAGACCTTAAAAATAAGAAATCAAATTAATTAGTTTGGGAATAGAAGCAGCCAATTAATTAGCGGGATCCTAAAATATCACTAATCTGCCATAATATTTTTAGCTCTAAATATTTTATTGCAACCATTATTATTTTAATTATCTTGTGAACTTTAACATATGTTACAACTTGTTGAAGTTTCATATAGATTTAAGGGTAATTTTTTGTGTTGGTTAGAAGCAGGATTCCATGAATTGCTATTGAGCTAATTATTTGCTTTTAGAAACAAAAACCTATATATTTAATTTATGTTTATGGAAGGTGGAAATAATTTGATATGATTGAAAATTCTGAAATACTGTTGCTACTTAGGCAAGAAATAAATGCTACATTCCATTTGAAAGGAAAGATGAGAATCCCATCTCCCCAGTGACATCCAATGCCTTCTTTCAAGTTACTGATTGTTGTGACCTATTCAGAGCTGTTTATATAGAGTCCAGACTGGTAGGGCATCCAGTTCAGGATTCTTACACCATACCCCCTCCCGGCCCCCCCCCCCCCATAGCAATGCTTTTATCAAGAAAAAAGGTATGTAAAACTAAAGGGAATCCATTAAATCATTTACAATACAAGATCTGTATCTTATTTAAAGAATTTGCAGAAATTAGAGAAAATAGCATAGTTGGAGCTTATGAAACATTACCTACACTTGTATTTGCTAATTCTCTAGTATAATTGATAGCAATTGATGGTAAAACCCTTTCACTAATATAATTGGCTTAAATTTGAAAATAATTTTGTTCTTAAGACGTCAGTAAACAGGCTTCCTGCTTTCTTAACTTTGTTAATGATTTTTTTTTTTTTTTTGGCATGAGCTTCTAAATTCGTCTATCTAGTCTATGCTTGTTGAAGTACCAGTCATTTGTGAATTGACTTTCATAGTAAGTGTAGACCTGTGTAAGAAAGTGAATGACATGGTCAGTGCATGAAGACAAGCTGTCAGAGGGTTTTGGTTGTATACACAGTGTGACTGGTTCTTATCTAAAAGTTAGTGTACTGTGTTTAGTTCTTCTTTATTTAAAAGTGAATCACTAATTTCACTTATCTTAAAATATTTTAATAGTTGAGACTAATAATCATGGTTTTTATGAGGATTTTGAAGCTTTGTGTCAAGACCATATTTTTGATAATATCAGAAGCTTTTAATAAGGTGCTTGCTGCTGAGCTAATGATATGCTTTTGGTAGTATTTCTTATACCTTTCTTCAATAGACATATTCAGGCTAGTGTGAATGTAATAATCAAGCCTCAATCAAACCATACTTAGTATGACAAATATTGCATTATCCTGTAATTTAGGTATTCATGCTTCTGATAAAGGGCTTAATTCGACTCCTTGAGGAACCGGGAAAACACTATTGATTTTACACTGGAATGCAAAGTAGTAGGCTTTCATAGTGTGAGATATAAATCACTTCCTAATTAAAATTAAATCAAGAGAAATTAAGAATCTCGTGGCCTTATATGTAATGGCACACAATCTTAAGTGTAAAATTATATTTTGTATCAATTGTGTTCCTGTGCATGGGTTTCTGGGCACAAAAATTTTGCAGCTAATCTTAATAGAAGCAGATAATATTGACTTTTAAAATTTCTCTTAATTTCTTTCTGTAGGAACATTGCAGTGGACTGAGCTACTTATTTCAGATATAATTTATGTATTTTTGTTTTCCCTTTTAAGAAAATGTCAAAGAAATTTTTGGACAGACAATTATTCATCATCATATCCCTTTTAACTGGGACTGTGAATTTATCCGACTGCATTTTGGGCATAATCGAAAGAAGCATCTTAACTACACAGAATTCACACAGTTTCTCCAGGTGAGTTTGTTTTTATAACTGGTGTAAATATATACCATTCCTCCTCCACCTCCTTCCCTTCTGGTTTTACCAAGTTTATTAGAAAACCTAGCAACCCCCTGTGGCATTTTACCTCCATTTTTCATGTCCTACTCCCAGAGGCAACTTCTTAAAACTTTTATAATTGTTTCTTTCAGTGTTTACTTCCATAGTTTTACATAATAAACTTATGCTGGCACTTCTACTTTTTAATTTTTCACTTTTAGGTATTTTTGATTGAATTTGAACTATGGAAGATTGGGAACTACTTCTTTCACCTCTCCCTCTCTACCACAGACTTAGAATTTTCTGTCCCCACCCTTTATAATTATGTCACGATCTGCCTAGATCAATATCATATTTGAATTACTAATTTTATAAACATTACGCATGACTAAAGTGATTATTTTTCTTAGAGTTTCTAGTTTTTCTTATTTGTCTAGTTTTCTATATAGTGAAGTAATTCATTCTCAAACTTTGCCCAGTTGTTAAAATCTTATTTTGATATGCTTAAACACGTTAGGTATTCTGTCAATTTCATCTTCTTAGCGTTCTCTAGGAGCCTTCTCTCTTTAAAAAATTGAGGTAAAGTTCACTTAACATAAAAGTAACCATGTAAAAGTGCACAGTCTGTGGCATTTAGTACATTCATGGTGTATAACTACCACCTCTAATTCCAAAACCTTTTCATCACCACAAAAGAAAACCCTGTATCCATTAAGCTGTCATTCCCCTTTCCTTTCTCTCCCTAATCCCTGGCAACCATCAGTCTAATTTCTGTCTCTCTGGATTGACCTATTTTGGATATTTCATATACAGCTGACCCTGAACAACATGGATTTGAACTGCCCAGGTCCACTTATACATGGATTTTTTTCAGTAAATACTTACATACTATAAATGAATTTTCTCTTCATTATGATTTTCTTAATGACATTTTCTCTAGCTTACCTTATTGTAAGACTACAGTATATAATACATATGACATACAAATTATGTGTTAATTGACTGTTTATGTTATGGGTAAGGCTTCTTATCTACAGCAGGCTAATAGTAGTTAAGTTTTGGGTGCGTGAAAAATTATAAACAGATTTTCGACTATGTCAGTGCCCTCAACCCCTTCATTATTCAAAGGTCAACTGTAAGTGGAATTAATTATATAATAGGACGTTTTGTGTCTGACTGTTTTTCGTTTAGCATAAGGTTTTTAAGGATTATCCATTTTGTACCATGTATTAGTACTTCATTTCTTTTTTATGGCTGAATAATATTCTATTGTATGCGTATACCATATTTTGTCTATCCATTCATTAGTTGATGAACACTGACTGGGTTGTTCTCACCTTTTGGCTATTGTGAATAGTGCTGCTATGAATACTGGTATACAAGTATTTGTTTGAACACCTGTTTTCAAATCTTTCCAGTATATCCCTAGGAGTTGAATTGCTGGTTCATGTGGTAATTTGCTGTTTAACTTTTTTGCTTCATGATTGGAGGCTGGATTTGTACTTGTTGCATAGCTGTCACTCTGTGGTCTCCTTTTACCTTCGTCCTGGGAAATCCATTTGTCTTTCTGTTATGTTGAGTTTCCCATTTGCTGGATTTCATCTCTTCCTTTGTCATGGTTTATTTCCTGCAGGGGCTTCCTAAGAAAATAAGTAATTTTTTGTGTGTGAGACTTTTCATATATGAAAACCCCTGTTTTATTATTATACTTAGCTTGGCTGTGTATAGAATTCTAGTAGGAATTAATTTTCCTTCTAATTTTGAAAACATTTCTCTTGATTTCTAGCTTCCATTGTTGCCACTGAAAACTCCAGTGCCATTCTCATTCTTGATTCTGCTTTGAAACTTTTTCACTCTGGAGAGTTTTATGATTTTTTTCTTTTCTTCAGTGTTTTGAAATTTCATGATGATATTCCTTGGTGTGAGTTTATTTTATTCATTGTACTGGACATTTAATGGGTTCTTTTAATTTGAAAACATGTTCTTTAGTTCTTGAAAATATTATTACTTTTCTTATTTATTCCTATTTTCTTTCTTTCTAGAACTAGTAAATATATTAAATGTATGATCCCTTAGTTTTCTTTTCCCTCTTTTTTTCCTTCTGAACCTTCTATTCAGTTTTTTTATTTTTATCATAGTTCTAATTTTCAGGAGCTCTTGGTTTTCTGAATATTTCTTTTTTAAAAATAGCATACTGTTCTTCTTTTGTGGATGCACTATTTGTCTCACTTCTCCACAGATAATAAAGACAGGGTTTTTTGTTTGTTTTTCTAATTTTATTTTCTCTGCAAAGTATGTTTCCTCCAAATTCCTTTCTTTCTCTTTTTTTGAGTCTCTGTTCTTCCTGTGAGTGGCTTTTCTCGTGTCTGATGGTCCTCGATCCCCATCTCATATAAGATTGAGGCTTCCTGGAAGCTTTGGGTTCATGGTAGGACTGATTAACTCTGGACCTTACTGTAAAGTTCTCTGGCTGGGCTAGTGTTGGTGACCCTCTAATGACTGTATGGTTAGGTCTTTTCTTTTGGATTGGGGAAATCAGAAAAAATTATCTGGCCTCGTATCTGGAATATTAGGTCTGGATTTTGACATTTGGTTGCTGAGTAAGACAAGAGAGTTGGAGTTCTCAACATTCGGTGGAGATGGATTTTCATTTAGGTACCTCTTTTCAACTATGCCTGGTCTTCTCTCTTCTAGAGATCCTCTGTTAAACTTTCCAGGCAGTGAACTTCTAGTCTTCTGACAAGTTTGGGAAAGAGCAGAGGTCCAGCTAAGGTGTAGTAAGGCAGGTAATAAACTGCCTCTTAAACAGACTGCCACCTAAGCCTCCTGTTTTCAACTCCACCTTCACTGTCACTTCCAGATAATTTCTGAGTCTTTTAGGTGTTCTGTCATGTCCATTGAATCGCTTTTTGGCTGTCTCTACTCTTGTTTTTCGGTTCTGCAAAGTCAGATTTCACTTGTTCTTCTGCTCTCCAATCTTAAATATGTAGTTGCTATCCTCTCCTTTTCTGTTCCCTTCATCTTTGAGTTTTTATTTTTTTTATTTTTTTCCCTTTAATGTGATTTTAGTGAAGAGTGGAGTTTTGGAACACAGCAGAGTTAAATGTACTTGTTCAGTCTCATCCAAAGCCATACTATTAATGAAGCTCTGCTGTTTTCATCTCATAGTTAGAGAAAATGCATTTCCAAAAGCGGGAGATCATCTTTAGCGTTAGCATAACTTCCTTTCTTTACCATTTCCCTCGGTTCGCCTACCTACTCTTTCGATCCAGAAGCAGATTTATTTGAACAATTATTTATTAGACTATCTATCTTTTTAGATGACGTATCTTTTTAAAGTATCTTGACTGATTTTATCTTTTATAAGCCCAGAGTATTGTTTTTTTCATTAGGGTGATTACAGTTTGAAAACTGTATCTCTTAGATGTGGGTATTTGTAGAACCCAGTGCTTGTTCTAATACTTGCACTGTTAGTGCCCACCTGACTGACCTTACAAGTGCTCAGACTTGAAAAGTTGAAAATATTATGCATTGGAGAGCTGAAACTGGTGGTTTTTCAAAAAGATTTCTCCAAAGGTGGCTTGCTTTCATCATTGGTTCCCTTGCATTTACTGAAGTACTCTACCCAGATGTTTTAATTATACTACATAAACTGAGAGCTTTATATATGGAGCATCTTTTTTCTTTGGTTTGCTTCTCATTTTGAATTTCTTAATTTTCATTTTTAAAACGTTTTAATTTGAAAGACTTTCAATATATTTAAAAAATAGAATAGTGTAATGAACCTCCATGTACCCATCAACAATTTAACAATTATTAACTGTTGGCCAATCTTGTTTTATCTATACTCTCCACTCTTCCCCCTACTGGATCATTTGGAAGCCAATCCCATACACTCTGTAGTTTCATCTGTTAAACTTCAAAAATGTATCTTTAAAAGATGCATGAGATTCAACTGTTGACCTAATAGAAAATCTGTCCTTCTAACTTTACTCTTACATTGAGGATTCTTTGTCTTTAATATAAAGGTCCACATTTTCTTTTGTACTGATTGTCATTCATAAGGCTTAATCATGCCCATTGTTGGCAATGGATATTTCTGAGAGTCCAAGACATATTCATGGAGAAGACAGAAACATAAAAAAGACATAAAGGAGAAAAAAAAAGATGAGTGAGGAATGGAAAACATAGCTAGGGTGTGGACCTGTGTCTGCTTCTGATGCTGCTTAGGAATATCATTTACATGAGGAACACTTTCAACCATATTTTAAGGCTGAAATAGAGACTGAAATTCCTGCTTCATTTGAAGGATGGTGTGGTTGGAGCTGAGATGATAGGGAGATGGAATGAGTTAGGGAGAATGACTTAAGTGGAAGAGGAGAAAATTCACAACTATGTGGAGATTAAACAACATGCTCCTGAACAATCAGTGGGTCATAGAAGAAATCAAAAGGAAAATAAAAAAATATCTTGACACAAATGAAAATGGAAAAAGAACATTCCAAAACTTCAGAGATGCAGTAAAAGCAGTTCTAAGAGGGAAGTTTATAATGATTAACACCTTAAGAAAAAGGAAAGATCTCAAATAAACAGCCTACTTTTACACATGAAGAAACTAGAGAAAGAAGACTAAACTAAGCCCAGAGTCAGTAAAAGGAAGTAAATAACAAAGATCAAAGCAGAAATAAATGAAATAGAGACTAAAAAGACAATATAAAAGGTCAATGAAACTAAAAGGTGGTTTTTTTGAAAAGATAAAATTGACAAACCTTTATCTAGACTAAGAAAAAAAAGACTCAAATAAAATTAGAAATGGAAGAGGAGACATTACGACTGATAACAGAAATGCTAAGGCTCATAAGAAACTACTATGAAGAATTACACACCAACAAATGAGATAACCTAGAAGAAATGGATAAATTTCTAGAAACATACAATCTACCAAGACTAAATGATGAAAAAATAGAAAATCTCAATAGACCAAACCAATTACTAGTAAGGAGATTGAATAATAATCATAAATCTCCCAACAAAGAAAAGTTCAGGACCAGGTGCTTTCACTGGTGAAAACTACCAAACTTTTAAAGAATTAGTACCAATTTTTCTCAAACTCTTCCAAAAAGTAGAAGAGGAGGGCACTCTTCTTCCAAATCAATTTTACAGGACAGTATTACCCTGGTATCAAAGCAAGGCAAGGATACTAGAAGAAAAGAAAATTACAGGCCAATATTTCTGATGAAGATAGATGCAAATATCTTCAACAAAATATTATCAAACTGAATTCAATAGTACATTAAAAAGATCGTACACCATGATCACGTGGGGGTTTTTCCTAATATGCAAGGGTGGTTCAACATATGCAAATCATTAAATGCGATATACTACATTAACAACATTAAGGATAAAAATCATACGATCATCTCAATAGGTATAGATGCAGAAAAAAACATTTGACAAAATGCAACATCCATTTAATGATAAAAACTCAGCAAAGTAGGGATAGAGGGAACATACCTCAGCATAATAAAGACAATATATGACAAGCCCACAGCTAACATCACACTCAAGTGAAAAGCTGAAAGCTTTTCCTCTAAGATCAGGAACAAAACAAGGATGCCCACCCTTGCCACTTTTATTCAAAAAGTACTGGAAATCCTAACCAGAGTAATTAGGCAAGAAAAAGAAATAAAAGACATCCAAATTGGAAAGGAAGAAGTAAAATTGTCCCTATTTGCAGATGACATGATATTTTATATAGAAAATCCTAAATGCCACACAGGCCACACACACACGTTAGAACTAATAAATGCCAGGAAGGTTGCAGGATACAAAGTCAATATAAAAAATCAGTTGGATTTCTATACACTAACAACAAATTATTGGAAAGAGAAATTAAGAAAATCCCATTTACAATACCATCAAAAAGAATAAAATACTTAGGGATAAATTTTATCAAGGAAGTGAAAGATCTGTACACTGGAAACTATCAGACATTGATGAAAGAAATTGAAGAAGACACAAATAAATGGAAACATATTCCATGTTTATGGATCGGAAGAATTAATATTGTTAAAATGTCCATACTACCCAAAGCGATCTATAGATTCAATGCAGTCCCTATGAAAATTCCAATGGCATTTTTCACAGAAAGAGAAAAAACAGTCCTGAAATTTTTGTAGAGCTGCAAAAGACCCCAAATAGTTAAAGCAGTCTTGAGAAAGAACAAAGCGGGAGGCATCACACTTCCTGAAGTCAAACTATATTACAAAGGTATAATATTCAAAGCAGTATGGTATTATAAAACCGACACATCAATGGAACAGAATAGAGAACCCAGAAATAAACCCATGTATATATGGTCAATTAATTTTTGACAAAGAAGCTAAGAATATACAATGGGGAAAGGGCAGTCTCTTCAATAAATGGTATCGGGAAAACTGGATATCCACATGCAAAAGAATGAAACTGGGCTGCTATCTTACATAATATACAAAAATCAGTGCAAAATGGGTTAAAAACTTGAACATAAGACTTGAAACTTTAATCTCCTAAAAGACAATATGGTGGGATAAGCTTTTTAACTTCAGTCTTGGCAATGATTGTTTTGATTTTAACACTAAAAGCATAGGCAGAAAAAGCAAAATAAACAAGTGGGACTCCATCAAACTGAAAACCTTCACAGCAAAAGAAACTGTCAGCACAATGAAAAAGAAGCCAATGGAATGGAAACCTATAGAAAATATTTGCAAATCACATATCTGATAAGGGGTTAATATCCAAGGTATACAAGGAACTCATACAACTCAGTAGCAAAAGCAAAACAAACAAACAAAAATACCTCAAATAACCCAACTAAAAAATGGGCAAAGGACTTGAATTGACATTTTTCCGAAGACATACAAATGGTCAACAGGTACATGAAAAGTTGCTCAGCATCACTAATCATCAGAGAAATGCAAATCAAAACCACAGTGAGATATCACCTTATACCCATTAGGATGGCTACTATTAAAAAACCCAGAAAACAACAAGTGTTGGGAGGATGTGGTGAAAAGGGAACCCTTCTACACTGTTGGTGGGATGTGAACTGGTAGACCCACTATGGAAAACAGTATGGAGGTTCCTCAAGAAATTAAAAATAGAACCACCCTATGATCCAGCAATTTCACTTCAGAGTAAATATCCAAAGGAAACAAAATCACTATCTCAAAGAGATATCTATGCTCCCATTTTTATTGCTGCATTATTACAATAGCCAAGGTATAGACACCTAAGTGTCCATTAACAGATGAATAGATAAGGAAATTTGGGGTGTGTATATACGTACACACACAATGGAATATTATTCACCCTAGAAAAATAAGAAAATTCTACCATTTACAACAACATGGATGAGCTTGGAGGGCATTATGCTGAGTGAAATAAACCAGACAGACAGAGAAAAATACGGCGTGGTATCACTTTTATGTAGAATCTAAAAAAAAAAAAAAAGAATGTTGAACACAGAAACAGAGTAGAAAGGTGGTTGCCAGGGACTGGGGGTTGGGGGAAGTAAGGAGAGGCTGGAATACCTAATGTATAACATGGTGACTATGGTTTATAATACTGTATCGTACAAGTGAAATTTGCTAAGAGAGTAGCACTTGTGTTCTCATTAAAACAAGATAAATATGTGAGGTGATGGATCTGTTAATTAAATTGGTGGGAATTCTTTCACATCATATACATATATCAAATCATCATGTTGTACACTTTAAATAATTACAGTTTTATTAGTCAATTATACCTCAATAAAGTTGAAATTTTTTAAAAAATAGGGCAGGGGGAGAGAAAACGTTGCCAAATCATGCTGGTTGTTTATTTTGTACTTTTTCATAAGTATTTACCAGTTGAGTTTCAGTTTCTCCATTTCTATTGCTATTTTCAAGAAACCCAAATATTTAAATGTATGATGATAGATGTTAACATATTTAGATGTTTTCCTGAATGTTATCATTTAATTTTTTAAAGTTAAGACTATCAAACGATTTAATAGGTTTGATATACTTGTCTCTAGCCTATCAACCTAAGAAAAAATACTTTTAACACTTCTTTAATTGTTAAATATCCTACAAATAAAGAAAGATGTATAAAACAAATGAATAGCTTAATGAATTATTATAAGACAGACACCTACTAAGGTAGTTTTTTTTTTTTTTTACTAAGGTAGTTTTAATGCCTTTGAATTACCAGCCCATAGGAAAACAAAATTAAGTAAATTAGTAAGACTTCTACCAAAACTATTTTAAATGTCAGAAAAAGGTAAAGCAATGTGATTATGTAGGCTTTCATAAATGTAGTAAAATTGCAATATTTAATTTTATCTATGAATAATATTTTTATATTTAGATGTGAATATTATTTCCATAGTTGCAAATATTGTGGAAATGGCATCAAACAGCACCATTATTATGCTGTGATAACAGATTCATTTGCATTGTGTAGTGGGTCCTTCGGGCAGAAGTGTTCTAATTTTGACTTGAGTGTAGTACTAGGATAATACTGGCACAGTTTATTGTATTTATCGCTATTACTTATTACAAAGTTTGGCTGCCCAGTAGTTCAAAAGTTCAGAGATCTTCTGGATTGTTTTACAGTTTATGAGTAACTCTGCCCAAAGTCGGATGGAGTGTTAGCTGAACACATGTTGTGCAGTTTGTTATTCATAACTTTCATGTTAGAATTACAGTTGGCTCTTGAACAACAGGGGGTTAAGAGTGCCAAGCCCCATGCAGTGGAAAATCCATGTATAGCTTTTGACTTCCCCAAAACTTCACTCATCCTTTGGTATCTGAGGGGGATTGATTCCAGGACGCCCTCGGATACCAAAATCAGCAGATGTTCAAGTCCCTTACATAAAATGTTGAAAATGCATACAGTTGGCCCTCTACATCCACAGATTCCCACCACGGATGTTTCGATCTGTCGTTGGGAATCCGTGGATGTGAAACCTGGGGATATGGAGGACCGACTGTGTATTTAGTGAAAGAAATTAACGTCTAAGTGGACCATGCGTTTCAAACCCACGTTGTTCAGGGGTCAGGTGTACTAAGTATTGCACTTACCGGTCAGAGTGTCTCACTTTAAAAATTGATAAAAGGTCTCTAATTTATTGAGAGAGAGACTTTGATTGCAACATTTAAAGTTGACAAACTGAAAATGAATCTAAACTTTTAATTCAGAAAGTACTCTTGGATGACAGGAATGCCTTCAAGCAGGAGAGAATAAATTACTACTTATTTTAAAGGCTGAAATAAATAGACTGAAAACATAACACTATTTGTTTTCAGTGATGAGAACTTTTCAAGTAAATGAAGGTTCTTTCTCCTCCCTTTTCTTTATAGCCATGCTGTAGTTCATTCTTCTTCCTGAAGAGTAATAGGTAGTACATTTTCAGGAAGACGTGCTTTTTAAAAGAAATTAAAAGTGTCTTAAATTCAGAGCTGTATATTGTTCATTTCTGTAGAAAGTGCATGTAGCAGAAGGGTACCTGTCCTTCCTTTCCAAAACATACACTTGAGTTATACTTTAATCTAATGCACTATTTCTAATTTTTCCCTCCAGGAGCTACAATTGGAACATGCAAGACAAGCCTTTGCACTGAAAGACAAAAGCAAAACTGGCACGATTTCTGGTCTGGATTTCAGTGACATCATGGTTACCATTCGGTCTCACATGCTTACTCCCTTTGTGGAGGAGAACTTAGTTTCTGTAAGTAAAAGCAAGTACTTCGACTTTCTGTTTCCTTAAACCATTGAACCATTGGGTCCTGCATTGCTTCCCTGGACCCATCTGACTCTCAACTATTCTAACTCTATGCTTGGTCGGTAGAAGGTAAACAGGTGTGTGTAAGGGAGGTGGGGCTGAAGGCAAAATCTTTCCCCAGATCATAGCAGAGCCACCATCTTGCTTTAGTATATTTCCGAATTGTTTATTTCCATCTACAGAGTCCAACTAAAGAATACAAGGGAGTTTGTAGATAAAGATGTGCAAATACTTTTTTCAGTGGGCAGTGCCTCTCCTTTTCCCATCCCATCAGGCTCCCAAAGCCTTGCTATAAGATTGGCTCCTTCCTTTGTTGCCTGCAGGGTGCTGTTTGCTAGATGGATCGTCACTGACTTCTATACTGTTTTAATAACCCTGGCCGTGGCAGAAGGTATGGAGGAAGTATGTGGACATCAGCCTCTGTGGCTCACTGCCCTCTCTGCCCCTTCACCTGTGCATTCAGTCTGCATGGACCAGACAGTTTTTTGTTCTGTAAAACCGTTAATCTCTATAAAGTAATCATCTGGACCAATGGCATGCTGATGTCATCCACTTCCTCACAGAGTGGTGAAACTTGCCTCACTTCCCAGTTTTCTTGTTCATGCGTTGTACTTATGTATAAGTTTTTGATTGCTGCTTGTTTTTAATGGAGGGAAGCCAATGAGTGCTTTTGTTGTTTCAGCTGAAGATCATTATCCCTGATTTAGACTGGGGTAGAAAGATCAACTTCTGTTCTTTTTCTTCAGTGAATTTGAACATGGAGCATGTCACTTTCTCCTACACATTTCACCTCCTTGACACCCATCTCCCACTCCGCTACCCTCACCCAATACCCCAGTCAAAAAATGAAAGGGAAGGAAAGAAAGCAAGGGAGACAGGGAGGGAGGAAGGGAAGAAAGAAAGAAAATCCTAGAGAGGAGGATAGGGTGAAGGGACCCATTTAATTTCCAATTGGGTTAGATTATAGCCTTAATTTACCAAACGCCATTTCAGTCCCCAGAGGAATGTATTAAATAATTTGCTTTTGGATCACTGGTGTCCAAATTCAGGCTAGTACAAGTATCATCTGTATTTGGGTTAAGGCATGTGTGTGTGTGAGAGGTGGTGAGGGTGGGTACCTTTGCCCATCATTACCTGTACTATTTTTTTAAAAAAATACATTTTATTGGGGAACAGTGTATATCTCCGGGCCCATCAGCTCCAAGTCATTGTCCTTCAATCTAGTTGTGGAGGGCGCAGCTCAGCTCCAAGTCCAGTGGCCATTTTTCAATCTTTAGTTGCAGGGGACGCAGCCCACCATCCCATGCGGGAGTTGAACCGGCAACCTTTTTGTTGACAGCTCGTGCTTTAACCAACTGAGCCATCCAGCTGCCCCTTCAGAAGCTCAACAGCAGCTCATTGTCTTCAATCTAGTTGTGGAGGGCACAGCTCACTGGCCCATGTGGGAATCGAACTCGCAACTTGTTCAGAGCTCTCGTTCTAACCAACTGAGCCATGTGGCCGCCTCCCTATATTATTCTTAATAGAGCTTCATGATTAAGTTTGTCACACTGGTATTTCTTTGAGTTTTTAATAGAGAATGTTTTCAATCATACGGGTTCCTCTGACTCCTGGGTTAGAAGTTAGGCTTTTGCGAACTATGAAAAATACTCCTTTTCAGTTTCTGTCCAGAGGGACAAATGACCTCCTCACCCTGCAGAGGTGACGAAGGCCGCATTGCCCCCATCCCTCCCCAGGCATGAGAGCCTCTTGTGAGCCGCTCCATCAAAGACATAGTTTGCCATGAATAAATCCTGCCTAGATTTTCTCTACATTTTTTGGAGTTTTTGGTAGTTGTACCTTTCATAATACAGACTCAGAGCCCAGCACAGATTAAATATCTAATTATAACAATGGCCTTTTAAAAAAGATTAGGAAAGTTGATATAGTGAAATAGTCTTAAAATTTAAAGTTACCACTCTTTTTTGTGTATGCGTGTGGGGGAAAAAATGCAAGTTTAAAAGAATGTTCCTTATATTGTAATATTGATGTTTGGATTATCCAGAACGAGCATGAGTTCCATAGTTGAGGGTCTTGAAAATCCTGTTTAAATAACCATTGTTTTTGATCTGCGATAATTATATTTGTTGTTTCTGACCTTATAGGTAGATGAACCATAAAGTCCAACTTCCAGATGTTGCTTTCCTCCTTAAAACCTAAATTGCATAGACCTCCCCGAGGGCATGAAAGGCACTGAGTGTTTCAGTACGACATTTGCCTCATATTTATGGACTGGTTGTTAATCATTTTAATAATGAGGACTCCTTTGGACATTCTCTGAGGAAAGTGCAGTGTCCATAAACATGTTTTGTTTGTTTTTGGTTTTTAACTTTTTGTGTTGTGATTTCCTAGGCAGCTGGAGGAAGTATCTCACATCAGGTTAGCTTCTCCTACTTCAATGCATTTAACTCCTTGCTGAACAACATGGAGCTCGTTCGTAAGATCTATAGCACACTAGCTGGCACAAGGAAAGACGTTGAAGTCACAAAGGGTAAGATTTAAAATATATGTATTAATTTGACTCTCCGCATTTTCAGTTTCCTTTATCTAGGGCATGAGGTTGGTCTAAGTTTACCAGTCTGGAGCCAGATCTAGAAAGTATGTTGGCTTGTGTATATGCTTCACTTGGGTCATAATGCTCTCCAAAAATCCAGGTGGATTTAATGGGATGCTGAGGTCAGGAATGGAAAAGTGGCTTTGACAGTTTTGAAAAGAACCTTGGCCCAATCTGTCAAACAGGTCAGTGGCACTGTGGCAGCAGCTTGTTTGTACTGGGAAGGAGTTGCCACAGAAAGAAGGGCAGGCCCTCTCCTTTCGCCAGATTTGTAGTGGGATATTTTAGGTGACTGGAGAATGGCTAGTTCTTTCATCTTGTAAATCTGGAGACCAAAGGGAATAAACAAGATAAGAAAGAGGATTCTTATGCGATTGTTTTATATTTGAAGTTAATTTGTTTGTTTTTGCTGTTTCATCATCTTAACATTTTATCTTTAGCCAGCTTTCAGAATTTTGTAGTTATTCTTGTGTAGTTGAACTTAGGTATTTAAATTTAGTTTTAGATTTTAAAAGTAATACTAAAATGCCTTTAGCTTGCAGATTATAGTTGGCTAAGGTAGAAGTTTGTTGTATATTAAGAAGCTTTTAAGATTTAAAAATTTTTTTTTCTTCCAGAGGAATTTGCCCAGAGTGCCATACGCTATGGACAAGTCACCCCACTGGAAATTGATATCCTGTACCAGCTTGCAGACTTATATAATGCTACAGGGTAACTATTCCAATATTTCTTCATGACATTTATTAATAGGACAACTCTTTCAAATGTGGTGTGCTTTCAGTTTATTTTAACAATAGTTTATTCAGTATATAAGTCTCAAGAAAGAGAAGCAGTCAGATATAAGAAATGGAAGGAGGGAGAGACAGAGGAAGGCAGATGAAGATAGACTAAAGGTAAAGGGAGATGGAGGGAGGGAAAAGAAGGGAGTAATGAGAGGGAAATAGGGGAAAGAAGAAAAATGAGAGGGGGGGAGGGAAGTGAGAAGAAGAAAAACAGATGAAAAAAAATTGACTTAATCTGGGCTCTGGAGGTATTAGGAATTTCAAGAGATTTGTCGAAATTTGTCTAAATTTATAAAGCAAACTGAGGTGCATGTTCAGGACTCTTAGGATCTTTTGAGTTCATTGTGAATGGTCATTTTACTAAATAGTATATACCATTTTGTGTTGGAGAGTATCATTTTCTTGAAATATGCCTGATATTATTATCATAGTTACCATTACAGACAAGCTCAAATGTTTTATGCCTCTATTTTATAGACTAAAAAAGCTAAAGCACGTAGAGAATGTTTAATTTGCAAAGTCTTATGCAAATCCAAAAGAAAAACTCTTATCTGTGAGCACCCACCAGGACCTGTAGGATAGGGGATTTATGAGCGATCAAGTGATTGGATTTTTTTCAGTCGTTAAGTGTAGGAATATCTGAAAAGTGGGTTTTAACCCCTAGAACTGAGGACTAATAGAACTTGAGTATAGATGGTGATTTATTGCCTTCATGCTACGTAATGAATTGCTGAGCTGGAAATGATACTAAACATAGTCAATCTTTGGTGATTGTCATGAAATATTGAACCATGTCTCATCCATCTAGAATTCACCTTTTTAGCAAAGATTTTGAGCCTCCTACAAGATAATTAATGCTTTCAAAAAGTGCTTCTCAAAACTGTATGTGAAGTGACCTTCTAACTTGTTCATGGAAAATACTTATTTCTAAGTAAAATTTTTTTTTGGAAACAATGGTGTGTTCACATGGTTCAAAACTTAAGAGTGTAAAAGAGCATGCCATAAAAGTCTCCCTTCTTCCCTGTTGTTTTTCTTAAAGACTACCAGTATTTATCAGTTTTGTGTTTAGCCTTCTCAAGATACTTTGCACCTATGCATTAAGTATGTATACTAAGGTAATGCATTTAGTATGTATGAATTGTCAATGTCTATACTTTGCTTCTGGCAAAAATCATTTCTTTAAATATCTATCATTGAAGTCTTATTAAATTAGTATACTCCACTTTATTTCTCTTCAGTCTTTTTCTTTTTATTGTGGCAAGCAGGGTCTGAAGTTCTTTTTTCTCACTATGATCTGTGTGAATAGGGAAATACTACTTTTAAACCATAGTTTTTCCCCACCCTCCCTATTTTTCTGAAGAAAGATGGCTTTAGTATAAGGAGTTTGTTGCTGTCTAACAGTTCTTTTTTCCCCATATTTTTTGCCTAAAGGCGCTTGACTATGGCAGATATTGAGAGAATAGCCCCGTTGGCTGAGGGGGCCTTACCTTACAACCTGGCAGAACTTCAGAGACAGGTATGAGTCTCATGAATAGAATCACTCCAAAAATGCTGAAATAATATATACATGACAGCCTAGAGCTTCTCAATGATGAAATTTAATAACTACTACTTTCCAGAAAAAGAAACTTAGCTCAAAGATTACCTTTATAGAACTGTTACCCCTACTCTTCTAGGGTATTTATATGGGGTAACTAAATTTATGTTTCTGTTTTTTTCTTGTAGCTTATTAACATAAGGAAAATAAGAGTGCAAACATACATGGGCTTGGCTTCCTTCCCACTAGAATTATAAGTCTTTTCATTTGTCTAATCACATTTAAAGATTAGTGTCAAGTTCACTTTGTGTCATTAATCTGATATTTATAGGGTTTTAAAAAATGTTTTTATTAAAATCAAGCTAACATACAATATTGTATTAGTTTTAGGTGTACACAATAGTTATTCAACATTTACATACCTAAAGAAGTGATCACCATGATAAGTCCAGCAACCATCTGACATTGTACTATGCTATCACAATATTATTGACTATATTGCCTATGCTGTACAGTACATCCCCATGACTTTTGTAGTTTTTTATACCTAGAAATTTAAACCTCTTATTCCCCTTTACCTTCCCCCCCTTTTTAAATAATTACAATTGGCACTCAATATTATTTTATATTAATTTCAGGTGTACAGCATAGTGGTTAGACATTTATATAATTTAAGAAGTAATCCCCCTGACTAGTCTAGTACCCACCTGGGACTATACCTAGTTATTACCATATTATTGACTATATTCCCTATACTTTACATCCGCATGACCTTTGTGATGCCAAGTTGTACTTCTTAGTGCCTTCACCTTTTTCACCCTGTTCTCTATCTATCACCCCGATAAATCTAGTACCCACCTACACCATACATGGTTATTACAATAATATTGACTATATTCCTTATGCTATACCCTACATCCCATGACTACTTTGTAACAGCCAATTTGTATTTCTTAATCCCTTCCCCTTTTTCAGCGACCCTCAACTCCCATTCTGTTTGGCAACCATCAAAATATTCTTTGTATCTATGAGTTTGTTACTGTCTTGTTTATTTATTTTGTTCTTTAGATTCCACATATAAGCAAAATCACATTTCATCTCTCTATATTTGTCTCACATACTCCACTCAGCACAATACCCTCCAGATCCATCCATGTCACCACAGATGACAAAAACCCATTCCATTCCATGGCCAAGCAATATTTCATTGTATGTATGTACCACCTCCTCTTTAATCATCCATCGACAGACACCCAGGCTGCCTCCACATCTTGGCCATTATAAACAATGCAGCAATGAACATATGGATGCACACATCCCCCAAAGTAGTGTTTTGGGTTTCTTCAGATAAATACTCAGAAGTGGGATTACTGGGTCCTTCTTTGTCGCTCATTATAACCTTTATTGTAAGTCTATTTTGTATGGTTTAAGTATTGCTGCTATAGATTTTTGTTTGTTTATTTCCATTTTCATGAAATATCTTTTCCCTCCCCTTTACTTTCTATCTGTGTGTGTCTTTTGATCTGCAGTGAGTCTCTTACAGGCAGCCTATGTAAGGGTTTTGTTTTCTTATCCATTCAGCCACCCTATCTTTTGATTGGAGCATTTAATTCATTTACATTGAAAGTAATTGTTGATAGATATGTAGTTATTGCCATGTTATTATTCACATTTTTTATTTTTTTCATCTTAAAGTAGTCCTGCTAAGATTCCTTGTAATACTGGTTTGGTGGTGATGAACTTCTTTAGCTTTTACTTGTTTGGGAAGCTCTTTATCTGTCCTTTGATTCTAAATGATAGTTTTGCTGTATAGAGTAGTCTTGGTTGTAGGTCCTTGCTTTTCATCACTTTGAATATTTCCTGCCAATCCCTTCTGCAAAGTTTCTGTTGAGAAATCAGCTGATAGCCTTATGGGAGCTCCCTTGTGGGTAATTAATGGCTTTTCTCTTGCTGCTTTTAAGATTTTCTCTTTATCTTCAACCTTTGGAATTTTAATTATAATGTGTCTTGGTGTGGGTCTCTTTGGGTTCATCTTGTTTGGGATTCTTTGCTTGCTGGGCTGTATATCTGTTTCCTTTGCCAGGTTAGGGAAGTTGCCATCATTATTTCTTTAAATAGGTTTTCTATTTCCTGCTCACTCTCTTCTCCTTCTGGTACGCCTATGATACAAATGTTGGTATGCTTGATATTGTCCCAGAGGCCTCTTAAACTATCCTCATATTTTTGGATTCTTTTTTCTTTTTGCTGTTCTGATTGGGTGTTTTCTGCTACCTTATCTTCTAAATTGCTGATTTGATCTTCCGCTTCATCTGATCTACTGTTGATTCCCTCTAATGTATTTTTCATTTCCATTATTGTATTCTTCATTTCTGACTGGTTATTTTTTATGTTTTTTATATCCATTTTTATCTTTCCTATCTCTTTGTTGAAGTTCTCCCTGAGATCACTGAGCAGCCTTATAATTAGTGTTTTGAAACTCTGCATCTGGTAGATTACTTGTCTCCATTTTGTTTAATTATTTTTCTGGACCTTTGTTTTATTCTTTTACTTGGGACATGTCTCTTTGTCTACCTATTTTGGCTGCCTCCTTGTGTTTGTTTCTATGTATTAGATAGGGCTGCTATGCCTCCTGGTCTTTGTAGAGTGGCATTATGTAGTAGGCATGCTGTGGGACCCAGTGGCACAGTCTTCCTGTTCACCTGAGCTGGGTGCTCCAGGTGTGTTCCTTGTGTGGCTTGTGTGTGCCCTCCTGTTGTCGGTGAGCCTTCATTGCTATTTACATGTTAGGGAGGAATCGATCCTTGGGCTGATTTGTTGTGAGGGCTAGCTTTGACTATAGTGGAGAAACTATTGTGCAGGGGCTGACCCTATGGAGCAGCGTTCACTTTTGCAGGGCTCTGTTGCCTGCCCACTCTGCCCTGTGGGTGTGTCGTCCCTGGAGGCAGCTGGGTGATGCTCTGGCTGAGTGATGCGCACCGTGTGTTCCAGCCCTGAGGCCTCCTGGGAGTGGCCTACTGAAGGCCAAGATCAGCCGCAGCTCTGCCTGGGGTCACCTGGCATGAATCACAAAGCAATCTGTAGATGGCTGCCACTTGCACTGGTCTTGAGAGTGCCTTTAAAGGCCAAGCCAAGATTCAAGGCCGGCTATTGCTAATGCCGGGCTTAGGGCTGCTCATCCAGAGGTACAGAACACACTGAAGCCAGATGCTGCTTATTGGGGTTTTGTGAACTTTTGAGAGATTTTAGGAAAGTCTGCAACATGAGCCAAAGACAGGCCATTTATATGGAAAAGCCACTGGAAGCAGCTTGGGTGGACCCGAAAGTTGGGTGGGGCAGAGTTTCTGAAAATCAGGGCAAATGAAGGGTGTCAGCCAGGTTGATGGAAACTCAGATATGGCAACTGCCTGTGTCTGCACTCCAGGAGTCAGGAGGGCTCAACAAAGAAACAATGGCTTCCCCTGTAGGAATCTACTTAAAACTTAGGTATAAAATAGAAAGGATGGCATATTTTGTTATCTCAACCTGTGAAAGTTGTTATGAAAACACATGTGCATGACTGATAATCTGTGAGTTCAGAAAAAGAAGTTATGAGAGAGGCAGAAGTTAAAAACTTGGTCACTGATTATGGAACATCCTTCCTTTCTCAGTCTCTTCATTTATTAAATAAAGAGAATAGTATCCATCTGATAAGGTTATT
Organism: Rhinolophus sinicus; assembly: GCF_057876585.1. Lineage (NCBI taxonomy): Eukaryota > Metazoa > Chordata > Mammalia > Chiroptera > Rhinolophidae > Rhinolophus > Rhinolophus sinicus. The sequence continues at coordinate 160,725,552 of NC_142517.1, read as the reverse complement.
GTGAGAATTACATGAGATAATGCACTTGCATTAGGCCTGGCACCTACTGAGTATGTAATAAATGTTAACTGCTATTGTTATGGTTGTTACTGTTGCTTAATATGAGAAGCCTATTTGAGCAAACTCCAAGTTGGGCTCAAAAATATATATGATACCAGTCCTTCATCCACCCTCATCTACTTCTTTCCTTAGGTGGAAGAGGATGGGAAGTGAGGAAGAATTATATCTTTATATTTAATCTTTATTGCCTGTATTGTTTTACTTTTAAAATTATTTTTTGCTGGGTGAAATTCTACATTATATTTTTTAAAAATTTAATTGATGGATGTTCATGTAGAAAAAAATCCCTACCTCACATCATACATAAAAATATTCCAGTTGGAATGTACTAAATGTGAAAGATAAAAGCTTAGAAAAGATAACAGGAGATTATATTTATGATCTAGAATAAGCAAGGATTTGATAACAAGGTACAAAATACCTGTCATAAAGAAAAAGATCAATAAGTTGAACTTCATAAAATTTAAGAGCTTTTGTTTATTAAAACATGTCACTAAAAGGGTGAAGAAACACGCTACAACAAAGGGAAAGATGGAGGATATCCAAATGGTATAAGAAGAAAGAAAAAGAAGGAAAGATAGAACAAGAAAGAAAAGAGAAGGCAGGAAGAAAGAAAGAAGTTTAGTAACATTTGTAAACAGAGAAAATACACATTAAACCTACAATTAGATGCTATTTTTATACTATTCAGATTGGCCACAGTTATACTCTGACAATGGCAAGTGTTGTTCAGGAGGTGGAGGAATATCGTAAACCACTGACATCACCACTTTGGAAATGATTTGGCTCTATCAACTACAGTTGAAGAGACGCATACTCTATAACCTGACTGTTCCTCTCCTGGGTGTAGTCTCTAACAGGAATGAGTGCATGTGTTGATTAAAAGACATGTACAGTAATGTACATAGCTGTATTATTTGCAAAAGCAAAAAAATGGAAATAATTGTCCATTATTAATTAACAGTAGAATGGGTAAATGTGCTATAGAGATGACCAGTGAGTAAAGTAGAAATTTTCATTTGGGGAAAATGAGTTAAATAAAAGGAGGTAGGTTGCAGAGAAGAGGATGTGACATATTTTTGGAGCATGAAGGACTTTAGAGGTTCAAACCAGGTTAAATACTAGTTTTGACCCTATGTGAGAATGGGTATACAAACTTCTTTTTCTTTACTGTATATCACATACATTTTCAATTGTATGGGGTAAATGATGTATGATGGATCTGCTTGGGCATATACCTACTTTTAAAAAAAAAAGGTTAATTTTTATGGGAAATTGTATTCAAGCTTCTAACCACTTACACAGGGAACTTTTGGAATATAAGCTGGGTTGGGTTCTGCCAAAACATTATTAGGATGATTTTTCTCTCTATTTCAGGTATAGCATTCCTTAGATATTGGACTTTGTCTCTTTTGTGTATTTTGCATATTCGTGGACCTTCTTTGAACTTTGGATTCATGAGTACAGAGAAAGCATTACAATCCACTTACTGGTTCCTTTTTTTGGAACTTTTTGTCTCTGTCACCTGTGATGGTTTTACCATATATGGAAGTCTGTTCTCAAAAAGGAGGAAATTGTGTTTATATATTAGTTTTGTTTATTATTTATTTATTCGCCATGTACCTCTTTTAAATTATTTGATTTAAATACTTATTACACTGTTTAGCACAATTTAACTCCCCTCTTACTGAGAGAAAAGTATATACAGTAGATACTGTTTAGCATTAGGGAGAAACACACACACTCACACACACACACACATTTTTTTTTAATCTACATCTCCTAGACTGTGGTCTTTGGCATTTAATCTTGCTTTGTAAGAATATTGAATTCAAATCCAGTTGTATTAAATTCATAGATGTGATTTGTGGACAGAAGAATTTTATTTTACCTAGCCTCATTTTGCCATTCTAATGATATATTTTAGTTGGTATAAAATATATTCCTTTTTTCCCTCCTTTGCTTAGTGTAAGACTTAAGCATTTCCTCCCTTCTTTTCTATCTATTAATAGTGCCCATTTGGAAGAGGCAGTTCTCTTTATTGGATTGGCAAACTGCATAAAGCAGCTTGGTTTGGGCAGGTTGCTAGACTTGTTAACTGACATGATTTATCTAATTCTCATTTATAGGAGGAGGTACATTCAACAACAAAAGCAAAAGAACTTTCTCCTCCTCCAAATGAGATCTCAAGTCATTTCCTATCATATACATATGCTGAGGTTAAAAATCAATTAAGATGCTCAACTTTTATTTTGCTTTGAAAAACACTTAATTAATCTTGTTAAATATCACCTTCTTGATCATAGTCATAACCTGAAGGGAAAGCGCGTGTTTTCCTTTGGCCCATTTGCTCACTCACGGTAGGTGATCTTAGCGCTGAGCACTTTCTTTCAGCCTAAATGCTAAAAATTCAGTACACAGTCAATAATAGGGATGATAGCTACGGTAGCAGTCTACTTTGAATATTCATGAAGTGAAATCCATAGCATTAATTATATTAATTTACATACCTGAATACAAGTGAACCATAAGTTATAGTGATAGCTGAGCCTAAAAAAATCCTTAGTAACCATATATCGTATGGTTTTTTTCATAAATACTTTTTAATAAGGGCGGAGGCAGCGTTTCTTTCAAAAGGCATTTGGGTATTTATAGTTAGAGATGTTTTAGCTAAGAATTAAAGCATGGTATAATCCTTCAGTTTTCATAGGATTTTGTAGGGCTTATAAACATTCTTTAAAGGAAAGGAGTGTAAAGAAAACATGTGGATGAACACAGGAGAAACCTTTTATATGAATAAGGGAATTAGTGGTTACTTGACTCTTATTTGAGATCTTAGGCCTGTTATTCTATGAGTTTTAATTCATTATAGTCTTTGAAAGGAGACATGATTGAAAATAATTCATATATATGCGAATGAGGTTATTTTCACCCAGTTTTGTGATTGAGAGATTCTAATTTTGGGGGAAAGTTTTACGTGCATTGATTTTAAAATATTGTTAAATGTAAGTCAAAATGTTGTAACTTTAATTTCTTCAAAATATATGATGCTAAACATCATCTTTACCTTGAAGATACAGATTGTGTTTGTTTTCAACTATGCTCTCTTTGAAACAGTGTTAGAATTAACTGATTAGCCTCACTGTGTTTAGTCAACATTTAAAAAACCAACTGAAGCATATTCAGTCGGTGTAACACTTTAAAGTGATACCAAAAGGTTTTTGAATTAATAAATGAAAAAAAATTTTAATCATTTCATTTTATCTCATTCTTTTATCATTTCTATTTTTGAAATATAATTATATATAATTTGATATGTATTACTTAAATTTATAAATATAAACATAAAGATAAATTATATATATAATTATACATAAATAATTATATATAAGTGACTATATAGTTAAATATATAATTAGTACAGTGGAATATGTATATAATTTGTAAATGAAATCATATATGGGGTTCGGTGCTTAAAATCTTTGCCTGGAGGGGAATGTTCAATCATGAACAGTTGGAGACATGAACAGTTGACTTGAAGAACGATGGAGAATGCAGTGGGGTGACCAGGGCCATCGCTCTGCTTAGTCCCCTTCTCAGGGAGACCTTTGGCAAGTCACGTGTCCTGCCCATGGTGTGGCCGTCTTACATTGCAATGTGGTACTGACAGAGTAGTGCAGTGTGGTCTCGCTGTGGGCAGAAAGTGCTGAGTGTCAGCATCCCCCTGATGGCCTCACAAGGGAGTTTATTTACGGAAGATTGAAACATCAGACACCTGCAGGCCGCATTAGGGCTTAGGTCTGGAGATAATGTACTTTTACCCTTTGGGAGATAGCACATCTCTAAACAGATTAAAATTATTGTCATTATTATTATAGTAATAAACATACGAAAATGTAATTATCTTTTTGGATGGCATATTGTTTGCTCTTCTCTGAATGAATCACATTAGGCTTACATTCAAGGTTTTGTTAAAATATTATACTCTCTTCCATATTAGATTCCAAATAAAATATCAATCTCAAATTATTAGTTGCTCACTTTTGTTACAGCATATAAATCAAACATAATGGATGGCTATACAGTTGCTTGGGCAAGGTTGGTAGGAAAAAAATTTATTCCCTACAAGTCATAATCATGTCCTACTATGTGTAATTTTCTACCTTTTTAATGATGGTTTCTTCCAAGTATTAAATTTAGTTTTGGATGTAATAGATGTATGCTTTCACTTAATTAGATTATAATAAAGTTGGTATATTAGTATAGTTGAGATTTATAAAACATTTAGTGATATTTGAAGTAGTAGTGTTTTACTAATTGTTAGATTTTCTAAGGGTTTTATCTTGACTTTTCATAAAACATTATTTTTTTTTTTTACTATAGAATTTGTTGAGCCATAAAATGATGGCAAGCTTAATGATCTTTTTAAAAGATCTCTGCCTACAGAGATCACAATTAAACATTAAATATTTAGATATCAGATGCTTTGGTTAAAACAGAAATGATGCTTATTGTAGTACAAAATTTATAAAACAAGGTAGATGAAACCATTTTATACACTGTTTCCCAAATTGTTTGTAAATACCTGGATTTGTCATATTTAGCTTGGTTAATTGAGCTTTGAAGAGGTTATACAGATGAAAGCGAATCAGAGTAGACTAGCTTACATTTTTCCTGTTCTTAGATTTTAGGCATGGATTTCCTTTTCATTAAATTATTCTAATCTTTTTATTATCTAAACAGTATCTAAACTTTTTATTATGCTGTTTTCTTTTTTAAAAAAGTTTTTTATTGGGGAATATTGGGGAACAGTGTGTTCCTCCAGGACCAATTAGCTCCATGTCGTCATTGTTTTCAGTCTAGCTGTAGAGGGCAAACTAGCTCCAGGTCAAGTCATCGTTTCTCATTGGCCCATGTAGGAATCGAACCAGCGACCCTGGTGTTATGAGCACTGAGCCAACCGTCTGCCCACGTTATGCTGTTTTTTTAGAAGCTCATATCAAGTTAATGTTTTTCAAATTTTCTTTATGATAAAGCAAATATTTTATTCCTTCACTTCAGACTGTTCATATAGCATAACTACTATTTTCATAATGAAAATATTAAAGAGCAAGACTGACATACTAATATAGACAAATTATTTCAGATTCTTTATGCTGTGGGATACCTATGAAACAACTTTCTGAATCATAGTAGGATTTTTCCCTTTGCTTTGCTGTCATCATAGATTTTATGTTAGAACCCTAAAGATGGTTAGGACAGTGGTTCTCAATCTAACTACATAGCAAAATGATTTGAAGCTTTTAAAAAATATATAAGCCCAGGCTCCAGGGATTCATTATTTAAAGCCCTTCAGGTGTTTTCTTTGTATAGGAAGAGTTGGAGAATACATAGCCTAGGAGAGCAAATGCTCAATAGCATAGGTTAGAAATACTGTACTTACCTAGCCATAACCTCAGTAGTTGAACTTCAAAGCCAGAAATAAGGCTCTGAACCCTTGAAGAAGTACCGTGTTTCCCTGAAAATAAGACCTAGCTGGAAAATCAGCTCTAATGTGTCTTTTGGAGTAAAAGTTAATATAAGACCCAGTCTTATTTTACTGTAATATAAGACAATATAAGATAATATAAGATAAATATAATATAATATAGATCAGGTCTTATATAATATAATATAAGACCGAGTCTTATCCCCAAAAGATGCATTAGAGCTGATTGTCCAGCTAGGTCTTATTTTCAGGGAAACACTGTAGTTATTAAAGTTTTTAACTTTAGTTCAAAAGAGATGCCCTTGATCTCATTTTACATATAATTATAACAATCCTAGTTATGTGATTTCTCTAGCCCTGATAGATGAGAGCAAAATCAAACTAGGAAGCTATTGGTGAAAGATGTAACAGCTGCTCAATAACAAATTGAAAAATGGGCAGAGAACATGAAAAGACATTTCTCCAAAGAAGGCATACAGATGGCCAACAGACATATAAAAAGATGCTCAACATCACTAATCATCAGAAAAATGTAAATAAAAACCACAATGAGGTATCACCTCATTCTTGTCAGAATGGCTATCATCAATAAATCAACAAACAGCAAGTGTTGGCGAGGATGTGGAGAAAAGGGAACCCTCGTGCACTGTTGGTGGGATTGCAAATTGGTGCAGCCACTATGGAAAACAGTATGGAGATTCCTCAAAAAAACTGAAAATGAATATACCATACGACCCAGCAATTCCACTTCTGGGTGTTTAGCCAGAGAAAATGCAAACACTAATTCCAAAAGACATGTGCATGCGTATGTTCATTGCAGCATTATTTACAAGCCAAGATGTGGAAGCAACCTAAGTGTCCATTGATAGAGGAATGGATAGTGAAGATGTATACATATCTATATATTCATATACATACATACACAATGGAATATTATGCAGCAATAAAAAATGAAATCCTGCCATTTGCGACAACATGGTTGGATCTAGAGGGTATTATTCTAAGTGAAATAAGTCAGGCAGAGAAAGACAAATACCATATGGTTTTACTTATATATGGAATCTAAAAACAAAACGAACTGAAAACAGACTCATAGAAATGGAGACTGAAGGGATGGTTACCAGAAGGGAGTGGGTGGGGAGATGGGTGAAAAGGGGAAGGGAAATATAGTCAATAATATTGTGATCAGTTTGCACAGTGACAGACGATTGCTAGAAATAGTGAAGTGATCGCATTGTAAGGTATAAAAATGTTGAATCACTATTGTACACCTGAAACTATTAATGATATAAGAAAGACTGTATACCCACGATACTTATATGCTTAAATAAAAATAAAAAAAGAAGTGGCAGCTGTCAGGTATGGGAGGACAGCATGAACAGTCTTATGCTAACATGTAACCAATGGACGTGTGAATATGATGACCTTCACTCATTAGAGATGGTAAGTTATGAGTATTCTGTGATCTAGGAATCAAGATAGGTTTTGTACATTTTACAGAGATTTTTAAATTTTAAGTTGGTGCAAGTAAACAAAGGGGGAAAGATTTGATACCTGAAATGTTTATTCACTTCTGTAAAATGATAGTGTATTCTTTAACAGCAGCAGGTAAATGAGGCATTAATAGGCTTGTGAAAAAATGGGGAAAAAAAGCTACTGTTTCTAGGTTGATAGGGTTTTTCAATGCTGATCATAGAGGTATCAATTTTAAAATCTTAAAATAGCCATTGTAGCTTTTTCGTTTGCTGTATGCTTTTCCAAAAATGTCTCCATGTTTCCTTCTCCCCCACAGCAATCTCACAGTCTAGGCAGGTCTGTCTGGCTTCAGATTGCCGAGTCTGCTTACAGATTCACTTTGGGCTCAGTTGCTGGAGGTGAGTGATATGTCTATGTGCTGTTTCAAGCTTGTGTTGGTGTAATATTATCTTACGAGACCGGGACAGATCAGCAAAGGTACAGTTCATTGTTCCCGCGGGTCACGGCTGTGGCGCTTTCTGAAGCATTTTTAATTCTATACCCATGATCAGAGGACTTGTCATAGCTTGGCCATAGTCCCTCTGGCTCCAGTCTGTCTTTAGGACAAAACCTCTGTCTTAACATGGAAGTCTCGGATGCAGTGCTGCACTCGCCGTAATTATACTGGTTAAAGCCAGTACAAAGAAATGGAGAATAAGACTATGTTTATGATGTTGGGGGTGATGTAGGAAATCAAGATTTGGGGTAAAAATTCCAGAACCTTATGAAATAAAACAGCCTCTCAAAGGGATGCACTTTTGCTTTTTTGCTTGTATTTTTTTTGCCTCTCCCCTTTTACTGGTTGAAGCACACCAGGACTTAAGAGTTTATTTGCTAAAATGGATCTCCCCTCCCTGCTCCTGGGCAAATTCAAGACTTTTTTTGCTTAAATCTCTTCGTAGAAAAAGTGTAGATTCTGAAATTGCTTTGTTGAGAAAACCTAGCAGGTGTGATTAAAATGCTTATGATTTTTCAAAACAAGCCTGAGCTGATAAAACTATTATTTTTTTCTTTTCAGCCTCAGTTTTAGAAGTTGCAGAGCATGTTTTGGTTTTCAACAGTTGAAAAATATATTCTAGTTCATGTTATAAATTTTTCAGTCCCTGAGAAATCTAAAGCCTGGCCTTTTTTAAAAAACAAAAACAAAAAAAAAATTCTGTACATAGGGGTAGGGTTCTCTTGTGATTTAGTTCCAATATTATCATTGTAACTAAGATTAATTTACCAAAATGCTTTAGTAAACTCAGATTTTAAATTATAGCCACCTACGTGTGTATATATGGTCAATTTAAGGGGTAACTGGTATATTTAGGCATTTAATGGAAAGTATAAAGAAATATGTTATGTATGATAGTTAAGTGTTATAGAAAATTGAGTGTTGATTATGTAATGTTGGTGATGTCTTAAAAATCCACCACAGTTGTTCTCTGAAGCAGCTGTATTAGTGGAGCGCAATGGTTGCTAGGCCGTCATCCTTCAGCCGTGTATAGAAGAAGGAAAAATAACATAAAGTCTGTTTTGTGAATAAAGATGCTGTGTTTCATGTTCTAGTCATTTGAGATAAGATTTGTTGTCCTTATAGATTCTGCATTTAATTGTGCTCTCTTTGAAGCCTGAACATTGTTTTCTTTGTAGCTGTGGGGGCCACGGCCGTGTATCCCATAGATCTGGTCAAGACCCGCATGCAAAACCAGCGTGGCACTGGCTCGGTCGTGGGGGAGCTGATGTACAAAAACAGCTTTGACTGTTTTAAGAAAGTCTTACGTTACGAGGGCTTCTTTGGACTGTACCGGGGTGAGTAAGCAGATCTCAGCTGCTGAAATTAGTGATTTCATCTCACCAGCGGCAGATTTTAACTCAATCATGAAAATCAATGTGTAGCCTGCCCAGTTCAGATGAGAGCTATTTCTCTTTTTTATTTTTCTTATTGATCGTTTCCCTTTTCACATTCTTGCTGGTAGCTAGCCATGTAAGTCTGCAAACAAGGTCTTCATTTCGTCTTCCTGCTATTTATATCTCTTGAAATCCAAATCCTACGTTTGTCCCTACATGAGTCTGTGGTCACTGTGCTCTTACAAACTAAGGCACGTGTCTGCAGGTGGAATACAGTGATGACAGCTAAGAAATAGAGAGCTTCTTTTCTCAGAGAATTAGAGAGGAGAAATAGACCCCTCTCTATGGAGCAGAAGCCAGGCTGCCCCTTGAAGGTGAGTTTACCCCCTATCCTCTTGTTTCGACGGAAAGAAATACCACATGTCTTATCTTTTCCAAGGAGACCATTCATAAATCTTTTCCAGTGTGTCATCTGAAGTTTAAAAGAAACTTTCTTGCTCCTTCCTTCCCCTAAGTTCAGAGGCACTGAGTGAAAGCAGGAAGATTTCTTGTGCAGGAAACCTTACCACCAACTCGAGGCGGAACCAACCACGGTGCTGCTTGCCTCGGAAGCAGCAGCCCATACAGATTCTCCCCACCCCCACCGGCTTTGTAGGAACTTGTTCTCTTTGGAGAGGGAATGACTTTCATGTGCATGTTTTCACATTAGAATTTAGGGTTTCCTTTGGGAGGGAGATTAATTTTTTAATCCCTTTGGGCGCCACTTGGAATTCTTTGAAAATACTCTCTACATGCTTAAATCCAGAGCATTTATGTAATTTACTGTACTTGTTTGTTTGCTCACACAGTCTCATTAATCCCTAGCTCATTCTGAGCTCTGTTGAACTATTTGGCTTAGAACCTCTTCCTTGGAAAGAAAGACTGGGCCTGAACAAAGCTTTATGCTCATAGACAGGAGCAAAAACACCTCTGGTTAGCATTACGTACAGACATTCAGTGGAAAATGCAGCTCTGATACACTTATATTCGAAGGAAACGGTCATGGGGATTTTCATTTTTCACATTATATATAGAACAAGAGAAAAGAGTGGTTCTGAAATCAAACTAGGCTCAAATACCCTGCTCCTGAGAATGAATGTAATTAATTTTGCCCAAATATTCAAAACGGTAGCCTCTCCAAATTCCAGCTATAACAGCAAGTACTCCATGCAAGAGGTATACATTGTCCAGAATCCAGATCTGTGCGTGGGAATGCTTGTTTTAAACTTTATCAAACCCTGTATACCTGGATTTTATTTAATAGGGAATCTGAGGGTTGAGTGGCACTAAAGTTGTTTTTTCCTTTGACATCTCCAATCTTTTTTGTTGTTGTTGAATAATGCCCTTTTCCCCTCCTTGGTGTACGTAGAAAAAGAATGCCCTCTGTCAGAAGGAACCTAGATATATGCTGCAGCATTTAGCCCCTTGATGGATGGATCCTTTATTGAAGATTTCATTTGCAAGAGGTGTCATGTTAGTTCAATAGGTCAGATTTAGCAAGTTGTGGGGCGGGGAGGCGGAGGGATCGTTAGCTTTATTCTGTGTTAAATGAGAGACTTTTATTAGGGAGAAGACTGTAGGAATCCTGTATGTGAACGCTTTGATTATTGAGATTGTCATATATTGCTTAGAACTGGTCCATTATTCTGTCAGATGATCGACAAAATTGTTGACAGATTAGCCCAAATTTCTTTGCAGGCAACAATGGTAAAATGACATAAATCAGTACTTTATTAAAATTCCCTGAGTCTTACTGAGGCAAGTTGTAAAACAAATACACATGCTGACATGGTTGCATGGGAGCTGGACTAAAAGTAATAGGGCCTCATAATCATGAGGGTTAGAAAGTTAAGACTGCCATCTGCTGATTTATTCTTTTAAATCAGTCTGCTACCCATTAAAGGTGTGTGCAGATTTGTGTTTGTCATTGATAATTCAGTTTGACTGACAGTAGCCTGTATGTACGATTACTTGCTGGCTCTGAACTCATAGGAAATCACTCAGCAGTGTCCTCAAAGTAGGCTTAAGATCAGCAGTGAGCACGCAGACAACATACATAACTAGCCCTTGGCTGGGTGATTTAAAGGATATAAAATGTTTATTGTTCGCATCTTTAAAAAATGTATGCAAAAAATGTATGCTAACAATTTGGATAATCTGTGTGCTTTAGAAAGCTGAGCCCTCTGAATATCTACAGATGTCGAATTGTTTATATATTTTTTCTTTTCCAGTTTGCAGCCAGCCTGGGAAACTTAACTTTCTAAGAGTAATGATTTATTTTAAGAGGATTCTTTTGAAATGTCTCAAGTTTGACATATATTAGTAAATAAGAATATAATAGGCATATGTTTTTGCTTGTGGAAGATACCCATTACATGATACTTAAAACTGCATTTTTCTTTGCAGTTTTGGCTTTCTTTTAAATAAATGAGTACTGAATTCTGGGTTTCTCTAAAGAGAAAATCATGGGAGTTGGTTTTCTTTAATGACCAAGCCACTGTATGCTATTCCACAGGTAGCATCATTTGTGGCAAAATCTGGGTCTAGTTAACAGCACACTTTGCAGAGCTTTTCTAAGCATAGGACACTGGCTTCTTTTAAAGTATCTGTATATGTTTGTGTGTTGTTGGTTGTAAAGGGAGGGAATTTGGTTACATTGTTGTTGGCTGTGTTCCAGGAATAGTGAGGATCCATGGGCTCCATTCCTTCCTCCCGTACTTTTGGGAGGGCATTAGATAACTAGGCTTTAAAGGAAGCATGCGGAAGGAAAGGATTTATAGCCTCAAGAAAGTATAACATTATATTGCACACATATAATTTATATACATATACAGAGTTTTTAAGATAATCAATTTTTTACGTCTTAATGAAAACCCTAAAATGTTTTATGGGTAAATTATATGGTGGAAACCATTTCTTGTCAGGTCTAATCGTGTATTCAGGTCTAGTACGTCTATATTACTAACAATTCTCTCCATTTACCTAGGTCTGATACCACAACTTATAGGGGTTGCTCCAGAAAAGGCTATTAAACTCACTGTAAGTTTCTTTCTCGTTAAATTTATGTCATTTGTTTAGATTATCATTAGGCCAAAATTAAAACTCATGCTACTGAGACTGATCCACTACCAAAGCATTTATAACATTTTAAATTTATATGTAGATACTTGGTAATTTTTAATTTTATCATGAAACATATATTTTGCTGATTTGGAAAACAATAATATGCTAATTAGTAGAGGGAATTCTAGTTGTTAATTCTGTGTAACTGATGTTGTTTTTCTAATTAGGTTAATGATTTTGTTCGGGACAAATTTACCAAAAGAGATGGCTCCATTCCACTTTTCGCAGAAATCCTTGCTGGAGGTTGTGTACGTATCAATACTGGGTGTTTCTCGTGGCAAATATGTTCCTTAACTTTTTACACATTAGATTAAGTATCTGAGTGACATCCTCTCTGAACTCGAGGGATTCTAGGCAGATTTTCTCAGTGATATGAGAATGAATATGGAATGACTTTTCAATTTCATTGCTTAATCTAACTGGTTTTGAGTGCAGAAAAGAGGTAGTATTTTTGTCAGCTCAGTTCCTTAGAAGCTCCTGAAGCATAACCTTGCACACTCACACTTTTTAAAGTTCTAATTCTGATTCTTCTTAAATATAAAAAAAAAATAGAGTAGTGGATAGAATAACCATACATTTTTATTGACTGGAACTTTAAAGTAAGCGTGAGAAGACTGATTATTTGGGCCATTATATTTTAGGTGTAGGGCTGAGTAAGCCATTATGTAGTATAATTGTAATTTTCCTTCTTTAGGGACCAGAGGATGTAGAAACAACCACAATTACGCTGTTGACAATTCTGAATGCAGCGACTCAGATTGTATTTACTTAGAGCACAAAGATTTCTGTTTTTAAAGTGTGAGCATGCTATTGGATTTAGACCATTTCTCAAATCTAAGTTTGAAGCTCCACTACTTTTATTTGTGGTGCTCATTTCACATTTGGTTATATGTGAGTTGTTTAAGACTTATTTAGTCCATTTTGTCCCTGAAACCCTTAATAACTTCCAGTTGAATTGGCTGACAATCTTGGCTACACCCTCCTCAGTTGCTTGTGGAATCTGAGGTGATGAGGTCCTGACCTTTGTAGCTTTTAATTCAGAGAAGATGCCCCAAGGGTCAGAGAGAGAAGCTGCTCTGAATTCTCCTTGATGAGATTTGTCAGCCTGACATCTACCTGGGTCCTCACCTTTCTGCAACCAAAATTCTTGTGGCAGAGGTGCCTTGGTGTGTGTGTGTGTGTGTGTGTGTGTGTGTGTGTGTGTGTACACACATGTGTTTGCTTGTGTGCCTGCATGCATGCCCAAGTGCATACTCAGGAATAAAACACCTATTTGTTTTTTTTTTTGTTTGTTTGTTTTGTTTTGTTTTGTTTTTGTTTTTGTTTTTTTTTAAATTAAATTTATTGGGGTGACAATTGTTAGTAAAATTACATAGATTTCAGGTGTACAATTCTGTATTACATCATCTATAAATCCCATTGTGTGTTCGCCACCCAGAGTCAGTTCTCTTTCCATCACCATATATTCGATCCCCCTTACCCTCATCTCCCACCCCCTACCCCCCGCCCCCGTTACCCTCTGGCAACCACTAAACTATTGTCTGTGTCTATGAGTTTCTGTTTCTCATTTGTTTGTCTTGTTCTTTTGTTGTTCTTGGTTTATATACCACATATCAGTGAAATCACATGGTTCTCTGCTTTTTCTGTCTGACTTGTTTCGCTCAGCATTACTCTCTCAAGATCCATCCATGTTGTCACAAATGATAAAACACCTATTTGGATGACATTTTTTTCATGAAGGACAAATGATGGACATAGAATAAGACCTTTGTCTAGGCAGATCAGCAGAAATATAGTTTATCTTCTTCCTTTACTCAAATTAAATGCTATAATTTTTCATCTCTAATGAGGGAAACTTTCCAAATCATAAATATTTTTTTTCCTTAGTGGTTTTAGTTTCAATTTGATGAAGAAGTTTGCTAACTCAGTTTTGCCACAGCACATGCACACCTTTGCCAGGAATCTCCTAAAGCATGCTCTTTCTATTCCACGTAGCTAATTATTTCAGTTTCCATTTGTAATATCCAGAGGTTTTTGCCCATGAAACTGATCTGTTCCCATGTCTGACATGTGACCTAAGTGGTTAAGCCATAAACAGATTATTTGGTTCCCTAACTCCTCCTAGGTACAGACCCTGTTTCTGGGTTTGAACTTTGGGGATTTCTGTTTAAGTCTGGGGTACCTTGAGGGTTGTGCTTACACTCTAAATCTGTTCCTTAATCATGACCCATTTCTGGAAGCTTTGATGGGTTGTCTTGTCCAGCCAGAAATTGGCAGCATGAAAAATTGTCAGGTTGGCTTTAGGCAGAATGATTAGGTTGTCTGCACTTCTTCACCTCCAGTGTTTTCTGCTTCCCTCTAAGTCTCTTCATTCTGGGAGGAAAGAAAATGTGCAATTATTGAGTTTCTACTGATGCATTCAATCCCACTACAGTGTAAATGATTGTTAAAGAATAATTTGCTACGTCTCCCCAAAGGCTATGTATTTCAACAGAAAATAAACATAAAGGATGCGTATCTCTGTAAAGAACACCAGGCTCTGTGGAATGTAGGAATATTCTCTTTACTGAATGACACCTGTAAGCAGCCACCAGTGGCTGCCTGAGGGCCTGAACCTGACAACACCTCACGGCCATTCTTATCAGGCGGGCTGTTTTCATTTTCCTATTGGAAAGTCTCTCTTTACTTATGTGCAAATAACATATATCTACACACATATTACATGTCCATATCAGACATAAATATAATTGAGTGTTTAATTATGATATCTGTTGTGGGCAAGCATAATACTTTAATGTCTATTTAGAATTTTCAAAGTACTTTAATATGCATTATTGTCACTCCTATGAAATAGGTAGATGAGCAACAGCAGCTCAGAAAGGCTAAGTCTCACACCCCAAATCACACAATATATGGTGCAGGTTTCATGTGAGCCCAAATATTTTCGTTTTAAGGCTAATTCTTTTTATCCTATAATGCTCTCTTGGGGAATCAAGACAGGGCTTTCTCCATGTGTCAGAATAAATCTAGATGAGCCCATTCAACTTTGTTGAGGCTTTTCTGTCTTTCTTTTTTATTATATGCTTGTATATATAATAAAAATTTAACATGTATCTGAATATATGCATATATGAAGTCTGACAATTAAGTTTGTGAACTCATCCTAGAAAAAGTGCTACATACCTCATTGCTGAATATCACTATGGTCACCTTCAAAGTACTCCCCTTGGGGAGCTATGCACCGATGCCAGCGCCTAGTCCACCCTTTAAAGCAATTTGGAACTCTTTTTCTGGAATGGCCATCAGAGCTGTCGTCATATTACCCTTGATGTCCTGAATGTCATCAAAATATCCCCCTTTCAATATTTCCTTTATCTTCGGGTACAGAAAGAAGTCACTGGGGGCCAGATCAGGTTAGTAGGGAGGGTGTTCCAATACAGTTATTTGTTTACTGGCTACAAACTCCCTCACAGACAGTGCCACAGATAGTGAGCTGGTGCATTGTCGTGATGCAAGAGCCATGAATTGTTGGTGGAAAGTTTAGGTCCTCTTAATTTTTTCACGCAGCCTTTTCAGCACTTCCGAATAGTAAACTTGGTTAACTGTTTGTCCAGTTGATACAGATTCATAATAAATAATCCCTCTGATATCAAAAAAGTTTAGCAACAGCATTACCTTAATTGTCAGACCTCATATAAATGTATATTAGTTTATTTAGGTGTAATTAACATGCCAAAAAGAACCGATCTTAGATGTCAGCTCAGTGAGTTTTAACAATTGTACACATCCATGAAATCACCATCCAAGATAAGATATAGAACATTTCAACCCAGAAAATTCATTCGTGCCCCTTTCCAGTTAATCACTCCTCCCCTCCCCCAGCCAACCACTGTTCTGATTTCTGTCACCAGTTTTGTTTCTTCTCGGATTTCATATAAATGAAGTCACATAAAATGCGTCCTTTCATTCTTGGCCTCTCTTGTGTCACATAGTGTTTTCAAAGTCCTCCTTGTTTTTGTGTGGGTACCAACAGTTGGGTTTTGTTTTTTGTTTTTTTGTTTTAATTTTCCTGAGCATTATTCCATTGTATGAGTCGACCACAATTTGCCTTTCCATTTTTCTGTTGATGGACATTTGGGTTGTTTCCAGTTTTTCTCTGTTATAAATAAGGTTGCTATAAACATTCTCGTGCAAATCTTTTTGTCAACATATGCTTATGGAATAGGGTACATGTACGAGTATGTTCAATTGAAAAGAAACCGCCAGTACTTCAAAGAAGATGCACCTTTTTACAGTCTCGTCAGCAGTGTATGAGTGTTCTAATTACTCCACATCCTCACCAACATTTCATATTCTTAGTCTTTTATATTTTAGTCATTGTAATTTGTGTGAAATGATACCTTATTGTGGTTTTAATTTGCATTCCCTTGAAGCCTAAAGATATTGAGCACCCTTTCATGTGTTTATTGGCTATTCATATTTCTTTGCTTGTGAAATATCTGTTCAAGTCTTCTGCCTATTTTTATTAGGTTATTCATAGTTTTTATTATTACTTGTAGGAGTTCTTTATACATCGCAGAGGCAGTCCTTTGTCAGATATTTGTGCTGTGAATGTTTTTCCCGGTCTATGACGTGTCTTTTAATTATCTTAATGGTGTCTGTGGTAGGTAGACATATCCATAAACTTAATTGGGAAAAAATGTAATGTCTTTTCAAGTCAACAGAGCAGAAAGTTTAAAAGTCTAAATGGACTGACCTATATGTATTTTCTAAACATCTGTTTTTATACTGTAATTATACTGTAAGTACCTGTTTTTATATTGTTAATTCTAACCAGAGCACTTGCCTGACTGATCACATTACCTCTTCCAGAGAATGTGTACTTTTGAATGGATAGAAGTCATAAAACTCAACATGGGTTTATTGCTCAGTAGAGGGTTCCTGTAACCCCATCATGCCGCAGGTGTTTCCTTAGCACTGTGTGAACATACCTCCTGAAGAACACGTCCCTTCCTTTGGTGTCTTGCTTTCAGTCTGCATGGTGGTCTCACCTTAATTAGTGCACAAGAGCCCTGGAAGGTAGTGGGGCAGTTGTTGGGATCCCTGTTGTCATATTAGGAAACCAGGGAATGGAAGGGTTATGACCTATCCAAGGTTACAAAGTTAACGACAGTATAGGTCAACAGCCTTCCAAACCTAGAATCTTTCCACTCGCTCATGCTCTGTCCCTTCAGCCTGTGCATGTGTGTGCACACACACACCCATATTATTATAGGTGCAGCAAGAGGCCCACTTGTTAGTTGGAGCTTTTACTAATCCTGGGAGCCAAGATCTGGAGCTAGTCAGCTCGCTATGATGTGTCTTCCTCAGCAAGCTGAGCTTGCATGTGTCTGGAAAGTTATTTGGAAATAGTTTCTCCAGCTCCCATCCCCAGGAATCAGTGTGGTCCTAGCTGTATGTTTGCATACGTATGTGAGCACGCATACACACCAGTATGCACACAGTTAAAAGTCCATATATATTTATGTCAAAGTGGCTTGTGATAGGTACACAGGAATTTTGACTCTTCTTTACCCTAGAGGTATGTATAGTTTTATCTATTCATATCCTAACACCCAGGCATATATCATAACTCAGCAATGAGCAAGTTGCTGTTTATGCCTTTTAAACTGTCATTGTCCTAGACTAGTTCAGAAAGAACCGTGCATGTCCCATTGCTTTATAAAAGCCTAAGAAAGTGTGCTTGATGGTATGTGATACCGTCACTGTTCCTATTCCTCTTGAGTCAGTCCTAGTGACAACTAAGTCTGTGACTTTTATTTTCTGGTTATTTTAAATGCACATGTTTTGTACATTTGTTCAAAGAGTTGGTGTCGTCTTAAATTGAAGTTAGATTTTCATCAGTCAGGGAAGACTTGTAATGAATTGTGCACATTGGCCATTTTGTGGGTGGAAGGAAATAGTTGCAAACTATAGGAGACAACAGATCAAAGAAGGAAGTAAACAGGGGACTTGGCACAGGCAGGGCCAGGTCCCCAGCCTCTGTGCACTCTGCCCCGGGGTAGGATTGTGAGGGCAGGAGGTTGAACAGGCCTAATCCTGTGTGCAACCCCTGGGCTTCAGGCACGTCAGAGTCGTGGTGACATCTCAATATTACATTCTTTTCCTCCGAACTTTTGCTGTCAGCTTTAGTTGGTTTATTTTCTCATTTAAAAAAAAAATTATGTGACACAATTAAATGGAAGTTTTTACATTCTTCCCGTTTCTGTTGTATATAGATAGCGCTCATTCCAAATGAGATTTGTTCGCTTTATTGTGTCATTTGTAATCCAGTTCCAAATAAAGAAATGACAATTTAATACTGAAAAATAAAAGCATCTAAGTCAGTTTTAATATTACTGCTTGTCTCTCCTTAAAAATATAAGCAGCAATTTTGAAGAGAGAAATTTAGCAATTAGAGAGTTAAAGGCTAAGTTGGTGATTTGGTGAGTAAAGAAATTCACCAAAGGTATTGTATAGAATGGTATGTTATCTAATATAAGCATCAATACAAGATGTTAAATTGGACAGTGTCCATTTAAGACTAGGTAGCTGTGCGTCATCATGGTTTAATTTGAAATTTTTTAATTTGGGTGTGTATTTCAGATCCCTAGCTGGACATGGTTAGGTTTCTTTGATGTTCATGTATACGTAGGGAGATAAGATTTTTTTAAATTGTAGATCCTCAGATAACTAGTGTTAACTAGTTTTAAAAAAATGTATTTAAAGTATATAGATTACCAAATTTGCCATGAGAAACAATGTGTGAGAAAGAACCTAGTCTATAAAAGAAGCCATTGTTTCTAAGACCAATTCTGTTCCATGTTTTTGGGGAGTTTTTTTTGGAGGGGGGTAGGGAGGAAGGGGGAAGTTTTTGTTTTTGAGTAGTTAATCATTAATTTGATTCAGAATTTGAAAGGTACAATGGTATATGTGCTTTGAAAATTCTTTCTCCCAGTTATTTCTTTCTCTTTTCAGAGGCAACCAATATTTTCATCTTAAAGCCATTCTGATTTTGATAAAACTTTGGTAAATTTAGACATTTATGATCTATGGGAACCTAATATTCTATGTTCTGTTTATGTCACTTGGCATGATTTTATTACCTAATCATATTGCCTGATTAAGAGCCTATAATTATTTCTACTTGACTATTTTCTTGTTGGGCATTTACATTTCTTTTTTAATTCTGTTGCTTTAAAAATAGCAAACATTAGCATATTTATAAAAATAAAAGTACTTTTTTTATTTAAAAGTTACCATATTTTATTTTACACTTTGAAATTCTGTATATTCAATTACTATATTTACTGTAAACAGTGGTTTTATTCCTGTGAAAAGCTGTTCTTAAATTAGTGATATTACTTACAATCAAGAGTCTTAGAGGAGAAATGAGAAATGATATTTGTTTCTCAGAGGAGAAACACTCAGTTAAGGATGTGATCACGTCCTTGTTCCATGTTGCTAAATTTCTTAGCAGAGTGATTGAATTAATTGCAGATTTTTTTTTAATCCCCCCTCCCCCTGTCCCCAGTTTAATGTGTCTGATCAGAGATTAAAAAAGGATAGTGCATATTTGTCATGTATGTTTTCCTTTGAGTTTATAAAATATTCAAAATTTAAGACAAATTAAATAGCAATCTTTATTTTTTCCTAAAATTATTCAGTGTGTCTGGATAGTTTTTGCCTACATATTCCTAGGCCTACTATAAAGTTTTAAAAAATATATTGTTGACTTTTAAAGCATATCGAGACCATGCAATTGCTAGAAGTTTTCCTCCTTCAAATATAGTAGAGCACATAGGTGTGAAACAATCTCATAGCTGTGTGCCTGGCCATAGTGCCGTGGTTTCATTGTTTCCGTGCTTGCTTGTCAGATTATACACACACACACACACACACACACATAAATGCACAACAGTTTAGTGATGTGCAGTGCACTGTTGGGACTTAATATGTGTTCTGGGTAACAGATCTTCAAAGCATATGACAGTTAATGTGTTTGTGTTTTAAAATGCAGTCATTTCCTTCTCTTAATTGTACGGTTTTAATAGAAAGTCTGTTAAATGTACACTCAGAAAGAAATTTGAAGAGTTATTAAAAGAGTACAAATCTCAGTAAACTGGCAATTATTCCCAAAAGGGTCGCTGAGAGAAGGAGGAGACGAGGGAACTGGGATGGGGGGTGTGCTGGTTGGAGTTCTCCTGCTCTGCGTGATGTTATAATTTACTAATGATTAAAAAACATGAGAGAACTTTCTATTTATTTAAACATAATGTCCACATTTAACAAGTGGCACCCAGAGGTCGACATTGTCTGGTGATGGCAAATTTGAGGGATTATAATAAAAAGTTGTGGTTCTATTATTATTCTATTATTATTATTATTATTATTATTATTATTATTATTATTTTAATCTGCTTAAGTTTAGAACATAGAGTGCATTTTCCCAAAGATAGTCTTTGCAACCCTTATTTAAACAAGAGATTTCAAGGAAGTAGCAAACTTTTTCAATTGGTTTGGTCTTTAACACTAGCTACAGGAGCAATTACTTGGATTATCATTCTAACATAATTTTCACACAGCAATCCTTTTGAAAGTATTGTTTGCTTAGATTGAAACATTGAAATGCTTCCTCCTGCCCACTGTGCCACAGATTAAAAGAAAAAGAAACACAAGCAAATCAATGTGTAAAATTGGGTCAGTCTTCATTCTGGGAGGTGTCTGGATTGTGTGAGTTGGGAACTGCAGAAAACCCCGAGAGAGAGAGCCAATTGCTGCAGCCCCGAGCATGGTGGACTAAAAGGCGATCAGGGCCCTGGGAACCCAGGACAATAAGCTTCCCACGAAGGGAAAGGAATCTTGTGTCAGTGTTGGCAGTTGTGGATGTTGATAGGAGTAAAGGGTCAGGGTTGGAACAGAAGTAGTTGGGGGTTTATAGCCCCAGGCCAGTCAGGAGAATGGGCTGCGACTTGTTGCTGCCTCTTGGAAGGAGGTTGGGAGGGCTGTGGGTTTTAGAAAAATGAACAGGAATGTGGGTGAAGATAAGAGGATTGAAGTGGCATTGAATGCTGCACGTGAGTTTATTGTTTGTCGTCTTTCTCTGCCTGTGGAATTACAGTGCCTCAGTGAGGTACAGATTTCCTGTTTCACATGTGAAATGCTATTGCAGTGAAATTATAATGATATAATATAATTATATGAATATGGTTATGATTATATAATGTAAACAGCTACAGGTGAGATGATACACAAATGAGATTTTTTTCACGTCATGAATGGACATACATGTACTTATGTTTTTAAAAAGTATTCATTTTTATATACCCATGTACACACACGTATACTTTTTTCTTACAGAAACCAAAAAAGGAGTTGGTAGCAGTTTTGTTAAACATTCTTTATCCTCCCTCTTATTTGTGAACAGATTTCAGATGTAAATGTACTCTCATTACCCAAATTCAAATCTCTGTCAGTCAACACCAGAGAGAGCGAGTGTGGCTGTTGATCTGCCTGTGTGGTACTTGTGATAACTAGATGTTCCATTTCCAAGCTCTGCCTTGAAGAGGTTTTCTGGTTTATGTCTTGAATGATAGTGAAATTGTTTTTCTAACTTCTCTCCTTTTGTGTGGGTATGAGCTGCGTAGGTGTCTCAGAGTCTTGCTCAGGATAATACATTTTAGAATTTGAGCAGGAGGAGACTTTCCCCTCTGATTTAAGGCACTTCTGTGGGGCCAAGTGGTGTTAATTGTTCTGCACCGCAGGGAAGGAGAAGCAGGTGGCCAGGCCGAAGATGGCTAAGGAAAGAAACCATGGTAGATCCGAATTTTAGCTGCAGTTGTGAAAGGCACAGAGTATCTTTCCCTTTTGTTGGGAGCTCCCACTGCCACATATGGCTTCACTTTTGTTTTCCAAATGAGTTTATTAGTTTGCCATTTTGGATATGGCTGGGTTGACCCTGGAAAGATTGGTCTGAGAAACACTCTTGACATTTCAAGTAGAAACAAACCCAATAATAGACCGGCTTGAGCAGAGCTTGGGACCATCGCTGTGAACCGCTCCAGCACTGGCCAAAGTGTGGGACTGGCATTTCTCCCCAAGAGGGAGAAGCCTCTCCTGGTTACAGTGCCAGTGGGTTGGGCTCTGATTTACAAATCTGCTTCTGTCTCTCCTTCCTTGCCTGCAGGCCGGTGGCTCTCAGGTCATCTTTACCAACCCGCTGGAGATAGTCAAGATTCGCCTGCAGGTAGCTGGGGAGATCACTACAGGACCCCGGGTCAGCGCCCTGAATGTGCTCCGCGACCTGGGACTTTTTGGTCTGTATAAGGTGGGTAGAGTCGCTCGGCTTATCTCAGTAGAGAGGTTATAATGGACTCGATGGAAATGTGAAAGAATGTGGAAACCAGATTTCCAGCCCCCCCCCAACCCCCCAATGGAAAAGCAATCTTGTCCAGCAGGGTAGTCGCAGGAGTAGAAAATCAAACAAAAAGGAAAAATCAGGACACTTGTATTAGAGGCAGTGGGAGATACAAACATGCTCTCCTGTTCTCATCTTCAGGCTTTTATGAAGTTGCCAGCAGGGAGGCCACACTGCGGACCTGCTGGTGATGGCGGGTTTGGGCAAAGTTTCTTCGGTGTTCTTTGGGCTGGTTTAGGGCTTCAAAATAGTCTTATGTTTATTTTGAGTGTGAGTTATCTCTATTGTTATCTTCCCAGTAGGAGCTTCTCTTTGTCTTAATAATTTGACCGCAGTGAAACAGTAGTGGAGTTCGGTAGGATTCAGGTCTTTAAGAAGTTAAGTGGTGGGATTTGTCAATAATGAATTCCATTAAAAAAAAAGAGACTGTACTGTACTTTA
This sequence comes from Rhinolophus sinicus, assembly GCF_057876585.1. Classification (NCBI taxonomy): domain Eukaryota; kingdom Metazoa; phylum Chordata; class Mammalia; order Chiroptera; family Rhinolophidae; genus Rhinolophus; species Rhinolophus sinicus. The sequence continues at coordinate 160,702,597 of NC_142517.1, read as the reverse complement.
GCAAAATGCCAGTCAACAGATTCCTTCCCTGCAGGTATACTTACTCCCGTCATTACAGATCAGATGTAATGGAGCAGAAGCTATTATTTTTCTTAAACAAGGAAGAGTATTTCTTTCCATTCTTTTGCCTGGTATAAGGGACAAACACGTACATTTAGCTGCTATAGACAACTGGGTGTCCACGGCATCTGATTTATTTGTAGATCCATCACTGTAGAAATGTATAAATTGGCTTCTGTAGCAGCAAATTAGAAATTAGAATTCCCTAGATTAGAATCACACAGCTCCAGGTCTCAGGAGACCGGCAAACCAGTGATGCTTGTCTTGTACACATTCCCTCCTTTCCACCCCCAGTTTCCATACTTTTTGGAATTGCCTTTGAGACTGAATTTATTAGTATTGTTTCTCTCTGTGTCATCCTTTAGAGAGTCCCTGGAATTTTTTTTTCTTTAATGTATATATCTCTTAAAAACACTATTAGGGAAACATGTGCCCAAGATGGAGTACTGGCCTAGCTAGGGAAAGCCCTGGGCGGTAGAACAGTGTGGACTGCTGACCAAGCTGAGGAAGGCGTTCATTGGGACCTCAGTCATTGAGACAAGCTGTCCCTGGGTGCTTTTCTCCTCCCTGGAAACCTCCTGCTAAGATATTCTGTGTAGGTTCCCGCCAGTCCTCTGCCCTGTAGGACATGGGGAAGACTGCTGGTTTCTTCCCCCTCCGTTTCTACTGCCCCTACCTATCGCTTCTTACCTGGCACATCAGGGGCTCCAGCTGATGTGGATTGAATTGGCATTTGGTTAGTTTTGGGGCTGGTTTTGCTGGTTGCTTGGGAATCGAGCTATTAATACTGGGTTTCCAAGTCTGTCCCCCTCCCTCCACACACACTCATCAAAGCCAAACAGCAAGCAGCCTGGAGGTTTGACAATTGAGTTTTTATTAACCTTAAACACTGACTCTGTACTGAAAATGCCAGAAAATTCTTAGTTGTCAGAATAACATCATTGCCCAGTTAACTAACTTTAGGACTCCAGGATCCACTAGGCTTTCTCGAGCTTTGAACCATGTATATTTACGTGTCCTCCTAGTTCTCCCCATTTCCCTTCCACATCAGTCCCAATGTTGTTTGAGGGACACCTCAGGCTTGTCACCTGGGGTCCCTCATGGGCATTCACACCCTGTTTACACAACTGTTTTGCACTATTTCCTCACTATGTGACAGGGTGCCAAAGCGTGTTTCCTCCGAGACATTCCCTTCTCTGCGATCTATTTTCCTGTTTATGCTCATTGCAAACTACAGCTGGCTGATGAAAATGGACGCGTGGGAGGTTTCAATCTCCTTGCAGCTGGAGCCATGGCAGGTAAGTACAGTATTTTATTTTAAACCAAAAGCACCCTCCCCCCACTTTCTTTAAGAAGTACAGAATCTCTGTGTACTTTCCCCTTTTATTTCTGGAAGGGTTATTGTTTGTATCTGACTGAGTTTAAATGTGATCACTTCTTCTCCTTTGTGGGATGTGCTGTAATTCTGATGAGAGTTAATTACATTTGCATAATGTGGATAAACAGCTTAATGCAGCTCAGCAACTTGGAGCCCAATTAGATCTGCCCGTCTAAATCGAGCTTGCATCATTACCGTGTTTCTTAGCCTCCCGTGCCCCTGAGCTAATGCTTAGTTCGGGTGTAGCCAAGCTAAGCATTAAGGTGGAAAAGTTCTTCATCAAATCAGTTCTTTGTTGTACCTCACGCTGATGCACAGGTCTCGCGTGCGCTCACTTTCTATTTCTGGGTATTGGAATCTGTACACTTCGGCTCAAAACTGCACTTTTTCATGAAGCTGTCCTTGTTCCTTCTACCGTCGTACTTAGACCAAAGTAAGCAGCACTTCCCCCGCCAACCACCCTGTACGGGACTGGCGTCGCTTCCCTGTCCTTTCATACTTTCTTTTATTGATGGTTGTTTGCATCAGTACAGCCTCTGTACTAGGCTGGGAGCTCCTTGAGGGCAGGGGTTTCATTCTCTTCATCCTTGCCTCCCCTCTGTGGCCAGCATAGTAGTAATAGGATAAATGCCCATCAATAAGTATCACTGGAACAAACGAAATGCTTCATCTGGTCTGAGATACCAAATTAGGCCCAGAAGAGATTCCATCTGAAAGGAATCTAAACAATGCTGGAAGGTACTCAGGGGCTTCCTTCTGCTCTCCCGGGTGTACACGCTTCCTCTTTAGTTGGGAAGGAGCTGACTTGGGATAGAAGGGGAGGTGCGGGCGTCCTCAGTTGCATCAGTGCTCAGGAATGAGAGGAAGGAAAGGGCGTGTTTGCTCCCCAGTATAGCTGGTCAGGGAAAGAAACGTGAAGGGCGAACACAAACCCAAACACTGTCCTCAAATGATCAGTGTAGCGCTGCCTGCCTGGGGTCATGGCCTGTGGCGCTCTCACGGGATTCATTCTCCTCTAGTGCCCTGGCTAAACATGGCAGGACAGCCTGAACGCTTCCTGAAGTGTGGCGTGTGGCCGGAGCCCTTGGGGTGGACCATGACGACAGGGAATGACTTGTGATGATTAAGAAACTCTCCCAGGGAGCTACGAGCCCTTATTTGGGGTCCAGCAAACCCCTTCTTTTTTGGCATTTGTCACTTGAGTCAATTGCATGCACACGTGAAAGCCAGTAAAGCTACCTGTGAGCCTTGGCACTGAGTCTCGTGCAGCCCCTTCTGGTACTCGCCAAAGTCTCCCAGTTTCAAAGGGGGCCGGTGGACTTTCCCGCAAGTCTTTGCTCTGTGCTTTCCAGTCAGCAGCCAAAAACAGCCAAAGAACAGTCCTTGTGAACAGGCGTTTTGCCAGTGCTTGATGGAACCAAGTAAACATTTCCGTGGAACTGTCAGCACCAACTTCTTGCCCACAGAAATTTGATGTCAATTTTCAGAATGAGAGATGAATTCATCTGGTTTTTTTTACCCATAAAGCTTTGCCCCACACCGATATAATTAGTGTGCCCCACACCGATATAATTCAGGATATTTAGAACAGGCCAAATGTAGGCAATTTATCTAGTTTCACCTGTATAAGGTGTGGGGCCACGCAGCGGCAGGTATTTGCATCGTTCTCTGACAAAGCCCCCACAAGTCCACCAGCTCCATCTGCTTAGGGACGATTCGGTGACATTCATGCCCAATTGAATTTCGTCCCCCTGGGGAAGGTGATCTTCCTCCTTTCTTCCCCTTTTTGTTTTATAAGGAAAAGGTGTGATTGTGAAATCCATGTTCTGTGTCCCCCGGATCTAGCTCAACATGATCCCAGGGAGCTCGGGCACGGGGGTGGGTCAGGCTTTTCTGTGACGAGTTCCCCTTCTGTTCCTTAACTGGTCCCCTGCCTCCTCCGCTCCTGTTGTAATGACTTCTGTCATGTAAGCATGTCTGAAAGGGGTCACAGTCAACTTCACATTAGTCCATCAAAACAGGGGAGTGGCCATGAGTATTGCTATTCACCTCACACAGTAAGGTGACAAGAAGCAGCAAAAAACACTACAGTCTGATATATTTAACAGCTTATTAAATGGACATTATCCTCATTTCTTATATACACGAAAATACTTGTATCTTATTTAGGGAAAAAAAAGGAGATAAAAATAACTGAAAGCTGAAAGAGAACACTTGGGCATTGTCCTAGTAATATTGCTCCATTTTCCCCTCTCAGTTCTTTGCGATCATGCAGTGTGGAGTGATTTTCCTAATTCAGAAAAGAAAAAAGAATTTTACCCTGACCACACCGATATAATAAGGATATAATAAGCATTTATATCCTTTTTCCATTAGTGTGCCCAGGCATCTGTTTAAGAAGCTCTGAGTTAAAGCAGTTCACGTTGCTAATTGTATTGTTAGCTGCGAGCATTATTTCTCTCCTTTATAAGGTACTTTGGATGAATTAAACGTGGCTTTCTCCTGAAAGGTGTGCCTGCCGCTTCCCTGGTGACCCCTGCCGATGTCATCAAGACAAGACTGCAAGTGGCTGCCCGCGCTGGCCAGACGACATACAGTGGTGTCATCGACTGTTTCAGGAAGATACTCCGGGAAGAAGGGCCCTCAGCATTTTGGAAAGGGACTGCAGGTAGGATCGGGCCTCATGGAACGCCTGGCCTGGGGGGCCTACCCCCCAGTACTCACAGGTCGTCTTTGCCAGTCATCCTGGTGTGAAGTGCCCCCAACTCCCGTCTCTCTTTTTCAGCTCGAGTGTTTCGATCCTCTCCCCAGTTTGGTGTTACCTTGGTCACCTATGAACTTCTCCAGCGGTGGTTTTACATTGATTTTGGAGGCCTGTAAGTGCAGCTTTGAAACACCTTTGTAAAGAAAAGCAACCAAACCAAAACACATTTGTGTTCAGCCTGCAAAGGCATTTCTGGGACTCTGAGAAGCTGACAGGACAAAGAATTCTATAGGACCAATGCATTTAAGTCACACAGTGGGCTTGAGAAGCTTGAGTTAGGGGAGGAGGACGTTGGCAGGGTGACGTCACACACAGCATTTTAAGCAGCTGTCTGGAGGAAGTTTAGGGAGGCAGCAAATTAAAAGGATATGTGAATAGTTACCTTTTTCAATGTAAGCAAATACTGAGCTTTTGTGGATGTAGGTCCTTATTTTGATTTTATTATATGGCCTTTTTACCAGAAGTAATGTAAATTTGAATTAGTCACCCGTATGACTAATTCACATGCAGTCTTTCATAGTTAGTCCAGGCTGTTTACACCTCCAAGACTTCATTATTCACCATCATTTCTTATTAGAATAGGTATAGATGTTCTTTAGAACTAATTTATTGCCAACAAAACAAAACAAAAAAAGGTTCAAGGAGAGATTATGCCTAGGGACATAATCACGGGTGAGATATAGGCCAGAAATTGGGCCTCTGGAAGCTTAGTGCTTGGTGCTTGCTCTGGAGAGAAGAGAAAGTACTTGTTGAATTTGCTGGGTGGGGAAGGTTATACCCAAAGGAAGGAATTATCAGTTTTTCAGCATAAGATCAAATCCCACATCTGAATCTTTACCTCATAAACCTATAAACTCTTTTGTTGCTCAAAGACCAAATTGGGAATTAGCTGCTGAATGAAGTAGAGGGACTTAGACAAAGAAAATAAGAACGGCAATTTTACTATTCCAGGCTTTTCTATGCTTTCACGTTCCACAAAAGGAAGAATTATATCTGTTTCTCTTTAAATAATTTTAGGGATAACTTTCATAGGTCTATTTTAAAAGTTAGCTTTTTAAACTGTCCAAAGAAAAATGCAAACTTTTAATGATTAATTTATGCTTAATGCAGAAAATTTGGAAAACAAGAAAGTATAAAAGAAAATCCTTCATAAGACTACTTCCCGGAGAGTGTAAATATTCGAGTGTATTTTTTTCTGATACTTTTCTATGGATCTCTCTATATATGTATAGAAGCAGAAATTGAGACCATTTGTCTTCTAAATCAAATATGTGAATGTGTTGTTTTCAAAGCTCCTATAAATCATGACTAATGCAGCGTAGATGACAAGGAAATAGTTGGACAAACCACTCTTCTTTGTCACACACGGACCAGACTAAAAATGTTCAGTTGTACGGCATCCTCGCCAGTCTTGAGCATGCTGACCATTTGCTTTTTCCCATCAACAGCAAACCCTCTGGCTCAGAACCAACACCTAAATCACGCATCGCAGACCTTCCTCCTGCCAATCCCGATCACATCGGTGGATACAGACTCGCCACAGCCACTTTTGCTGGCATTGAAAACAAGTTTGGCCTTTATCTCCCCAAATTTAAATCTCCTAGTGTTCCAGTGGCTCAGTCCAAGGCAGCAACAGCAGCTCAGTGATGAGACGACCTTGAGTGTGGCCAAATGGCACCCTGGAGAGAGAGGCCTAGGAAAGCAGCCCTGTAATGTATCCAGTCAGCTGCATGATGCTGGCTGAGCTGGGGAGTCAAACTATTCTTTCTATATGACATATACATATATTTGTTTATAAAGTAACCATTTGCCCAGGAAAAAAAAAAAACAGTGCAGTTTCAAGCTTTAGTCTTACGTGTTGAGATGTTTTCTAAGCCTTGGCATGAATTAGTGTTCTAGCCTGCTTTGCACAGCTTGCACTTAGAGTGACTGTACATATTGTACATCTTTGTACAGAGACATCTTGGCAACTCATCCCAACAAATCACATTTATAGAATGTAAAGCAGTTCTGAGTGGCTTGAAATGTACAGAATGTTTTGAAAGTGTTTTATTAAGAATCACACAAAAATAAATGTATTAACAATTAAATTCATTCTCTTATTGGTGACTTATGGAAATGAATCATCAATATTGGATGTATTTAATTCCTAGCTTGTTTTCCATTCTGGAATCAAAAGGTATTTGCTGGTAAGAGGTATAACAAGACCAGTTGTTGACACGATTGAATCAGAGATCCTTTGAGAAAGATGCCTGCCAGTGGATGCCAGAGGGCCAGGCTAATGACTTACGTGTGCTGATGTGTTTCCATTTGTACTTAACGTGTGTGTAGATCCTTCTCTGTTCATCAGTCAAAAGGCATTTCCTAGACAGCTCTCCTGTCAGTGTGCATATGGAAAGAGGGATGTCTCCAGCATTGCAAGCTTAGTTTTGCCTTCCTCTGACACAGCAAGGCAAGGGCCTAGCTTTCAAGAGTAAAGGATACTTCGGCAATTTTCCTTCCTATGGATATGACTCCAATCAAAAATAAAATACACACCAAATATATGCATGTAGTTGGATTTTCCTTCATAAATATACTGATAGTGCTTTTTATTTTGATTCACTACCGATTCTAAATAACTCGATCAAGTTTTCCTCTCTCCCACTTTTATAGGAAACAGTTTGATTTGGAAAGGGCTGTGGTGGAATGAGGGGAGGAAGAAGAAAGAGAAAAGCTCTATCTTGTGATTTAGTGGGGTCTAGGTTCTTCCTTACGAATCCAAATACAAACTACTTATTCCAAGTCATTCACCGAGGGTGTGATTACTAATTTAGATCTCAACATGCGTCTTGACAGCCACATGTACTGCTTCACCATGGTTGTGATCTGATGTGGAGCATAAGAATTTATTTACTTTAGCAAAGTGCTTTGGGAAAACATCATTGCTACTGCCAATGAGCCAGGATACGAGAATGTATGCAAATATTTTCAAGGGGCAAGCCTGGAGATGGACCAAATCACTTAGTATCCCACACAGCGCTCATCAGTTGATGGCTGACAGCACTGAAACAACTGTAGGCTCTCTCAAGGAACAAAGGAATTAGCTTTGAAAGCAAAGTTTTCAGTTCTCATTGGAATGGAATAAATAGCAATAATAGTTGTTTTGCTATTATCACCTGTTAAAAATATGCAAGTAGTCCATGGATATGTTTTTATAAAAGATTCATATAATACTATATATGTATATAGAGTAAGATGTGAAAGTACCCTCTTTACCCTGCGTCTCCCTTCATGACCCCCTGCCCCAGATGTTGTCACTGCTAACAGGTTAGAACATAAATTTGTAGTCTGTTTTTCATACATCTCTCTATATAAATATATATTTTTATTTTTAAAACAGGATTGTTTCTAAATCTATGTATGTGTCGTTCTGTGACTCACTTTTGTTCACTTAATGTCTTTGAGATCTTCCATGTCCATTCATACAGATTTACTGTTTCAATAGTTGCATAGTATTCCATTGTATGCGTTGTGATATTCTCCCTTATTGACATTTACTCATTTTTTCACTATTGCAAACAATGCTGTAGTGAACAGTAACCATTTTTGTACACACATTATGAGTACATGTGCTAGTATTTCATTAGGATATTTAAACTTAGAATTGATAATTCACAACATACGGGTTTTACATTTTTTAAACTATATTGCTACATTATTCTTCAAAAAGTCTTTACTAATTTACTTTCCTACTGACAGCACATGAAAATGCCTACTTCTTTGCAACCTCAGCAAAAATGGCTATTATCAGTCTTACATTTTAGGCAAATCATGATACGTGATTACTGTTACGATTTTCATTTTACTAATTACTAGTGAGGTTGAATGTCTTTTCATATTTACTGGCCATTTGTATATTCTTGTGGTATAGAAAGTACATGAAACACGTATGTGTGTATACATACACACATACACATGTACATTTTAAACAAATAGTCATAAAGCGAACAGCCTTGTAACCATCCAGGTCAATAAACAGAATATTTCTAACACCTTGTATGTTCCCCCATATGATCCTCCCCGTCATAACCCTCTCTCTTCTTTAGTACCATCTCTACTCTTCATGTCTTTGCTATTTTTCAGTTTTACCATATGTGTGTGTATACGAGTATATATGTATGTGTTTGTGTGTGTGCATTCCTAAACACTATTAGTTCCTGGCTTTGAAATTTATATGAATCAAATTATATTGTATACTTTTGAGACTTGTTTCTTTTGCTAAACATTATGTTTATAAGATTCAGCCATACAATTGTATGTAGCTATAGTTTGCTTATTTCATTTTATGAATATATTACAATTTATTTTTCCACTTAACTCTGGACACCTGGGTTGTTTCCAATTTGGGGATATTACAAACAGCGTTGCTCTGTATTTTTTGATGTATATTTTGGAGAATGCATTTTTAAAAGGAAATATATCTAAGAGCAGAACCACAAAGGTACAGGGGTTGTTAGATTCAACTTTGCGTGATCATGCCAAACTACTTGCCAGAGATTCTCGCACGGATTTATATTCTCCCAAAGGTATATATATTATTTCATGTGGCTTTAATTAGCATTTTCCATTAAATGAGGCTGAACACCTTTCATATATTCATATACACATTGTTCTTCAGAAAGACATTCATTCACTTTGCTATTGATGGCACCTGACAATGTCAATGTTTATTGGCTACTTGGATTCCATCTTTGGTGAGTGAAGTATGTGTTAAAGTCTCTTGCTCATTTTTCTCAACTGGCAAGGGGTTCTTTATATATTCTGGATACTACTCCTTTATGAGTTGTGTTGAAAAATCTTTTCCCAGTTTGTGGCTTGTCTTTTCACAATGTTGATATATTAACATTTTAATTTTAATATGTTCAAATATATCAATTTTCCCCTTATGATCAGCATGTTTTATATTTCATTTAAAAAATTTCTTACTCTCTCCAGGTCGTGAATATGGTTGATATTTTCTTCTTAAATGCTTTATAGTTTTGCCTCTCACACTGAGGTTTCATCCTACGTGGAACTATCTTTGGCCTGTCATATGAGGTAATACTTTTGTTTCTTTACGTGGTTACTTTGTTGTCCCAGTACTGTTTATTGAAATGACCTTCCTTTCCCTACTGCTTTGAAGTGCCTCTCCAGTTAGATATTAAGGGTGATTTATGCAAAGACCTATTTCTGGACTTTTTATTTTTTAATTGGTCTTTCCCTGTGCCAATATACACTCTTTTCATTACACTAGCTTAAAAAAAAAAGTTTTGGTATATAGTGTAACAAATTCTTTCACCGTTGTTTTTTAAGCACCTGTGGTTCTTGATTCTTTGCTCTTCTTATCAATTTTAGAAACTGTTTGTCAGTTTCTTCCCCAAAACTAAACAAACCAAACCCACTGAGATTTTGATTGGAGTTGCAATGACTCTATAATGATGGAGAATTTACATCATATTGGGCCTTCTCATCCAGGAACATTATATATCTCTTATTTAAATCTTTTTAATGTCTTAGTAAAATGTTACAATAATCAAAGAGGTCTTGTACATTGTGTGTATGTGTGTGCACATACGAGGATGCCCCAAAAAAGTACACATTTTAAGAAAGGAAAATGTATTAAAACTGTAATACTCAATATAGATCTAAAAAAAGGTGAATGTGAATCACGTTTGACTTCTGCAATTACAAGAGGTGCTCAAAGTGGTTACCATCAGCATAATTTTAATACCGTTTTTTTCCTTTCTTAAAATGTGTACACATGTTTTGGCAGCCTGTGTACATTCATTCCTAGGTATGTTATATACTTAGATACTATTATAAATTACATCTCTTTAAAAATGTAATTCCTGATATACAGGAATATAATTGAGTTTTTTCCCCTTTATTTTCAAAAATATCACACGTACAGAAAAGTTTGAAGAGGTAAAACTAGATTCACTTAGATTTTTCCATATTTGGTAAAACTAGATTCACTTAGATTTTTCCATATTTGCTTTATTTTTATAATTTTTTTTCTGAAAGAATGTTGCAGACACCATGGTATTTCATCCCTAAATAGTTCAGCATACATCTCCTAAGAATAAGGACATTCTGTAACCAGTCAATATCATCACACATATCAATAACTTTGTATTATCATCTAATATTCATTTTAAATTCAAACTTGCCCAACTACTCCAGAAATGTCTCTCTCTCTTTTTTTATTGGATACAGAATCTAATCAAGGTTGATTAGATTGGGTGTCTTAATCCTGGAATAGTCCCCTGCTTTTTTATGTTTGTTTGTCCTTAACATTTAAGTCATTTGTTTTACAGAATGTCCCACATTGTTATCTGTGTCCTTGTGGTGGTGTCTGACTTGTCTCAATACTATAAACAGGAAGTTAGTCTAGTGGTACAGTTACATTTTCTTTTTAATAGCTTTACTGAGGTCTTCTTTACAGAGCTATAAAACCATTATCACAGTCCAATTTTAGTACATTTCCATCACCTCCCCAAATGTAAAATCAATCACTGTTACTATTGTATGAATGTTACCACTTCCCCACATCTTCACCAACACTATATTTTTGTCTCTTTTATTATAGTTATTCAGTGGTTGTGAAGTGAGACTACATTGTGGTTTTAATTTGCATTTCCCCAATGACTAACGATGTTGGGCATCTTTTCATGTGCTTAGACATTTGTGTTTAAGTCTTTTACCTATTTTTAAATTGGGGTTTGCCCTTTTATTATTGAGCTGGAATTGTTCTTTATAGATTCTGTATGAGTCCTATATCAGATTTGAAATTACTTTCTCCCAGTCTGTTTCCTTAATGGTGTATTTTGAAACACAAAAGTTTTAAATTGTGATTAAATTTTGATTATCAATTTTATGGATCACACTTTTGGTGTCATCTAAAAACTCTGCCTAAACCAATGTTTTCTTTGAAAAAAATTATATTTTAACTTTTATATTTAGATTTATGATCTATTTTGAGTTAATTTATGTGTATGGTGTGAAGGGTCTAAATTCATCTTTTTTCATGTGGCTATCCATTTTCTCAGCACCATTTATTGAAAATAATTATTTCCCCGTGAATTACTTTGTCACTTTTGCAAAAATGAATTGACTACACATGTAAGGGTTTGTATCAGACTTTCGGTTGTTCACTTCATCCACGGGACTGTGCTTGTGCCAGTACCACACTGTCTTGATTACTGTAGCTTCATATTAAGTTTTTAAATAGGAAAGTATAAATCTTCCACCTTTGTTCTTTTTAACATTTTGGCTCGATCTTTTGAATTTCCATATAAATTTCAGATTAGTTTTTCAGTTTCTTAAAAAAGTCAGTTGGTATTTTGATAGTTTGTTGAATCTATAGATCAATTTGGGGTGAACTGCTATCTTAACAATCATGTCTTCCAATCCTTGAACTTGGAATCTCTATTTTTTAGCTCATTTAAAATTTCAGCCATGCTTTGTAGAGGTCTGGTACTTCTTTCATTACATTTATTCCTAAGTGTTTTATTGTTTACGATATTTTTATGAATGGAATTATTTCTTAATTGTATTTTTAGGCTGTTCAGTTAGTATACAGAAATACAACTGATTTTTCTACATTGATCTTGTATCCTACAACCTTGCTGAACTCATTAGTTTGGATAGTTGGGTTTTGTTTTTAATATGTCTCATTTCGTATTAAAAACAAAACCCAACTATCCAAACTAATGAGTTCAGCAAGGTTGTAGGACACAAGATCAATATGTTCCTCTCTTCCTCCTTTACTGCTTTGTGTAAAATTGACATGTGGTAGTATACCATTTCAATTCCTCTGTTTCTATTTTTAAAAATACTTTTTTTCAAGAGCAGTTTTAGATTCACAGCAAAATTAAGAGGCAGAGATTTCCCAGCTAGCCCCTGCCCCCACACGTGCACAGCCTCGCCCATTATCACCATCCCCCACCATAGTGGTGCATTTGTTACACTCGATGACCCAACATTAGCACATCAGAATCACCCAGTCCAGTTTTAAGGCATTCTATGGATTTGGACAAATGTCTATTGACATGTATCTGTCATTATGGTATCATCAAGTATTTTCACTGCCCTAAAAATCCTCTGTGCTCCACCCATTTATCCATCCCCTTCCCTGCAACACCTGACAAACACTGATGTTGTTGTTTCCATAGTTTTGCCTTTTCCAGAATGTCATGTATTTGGCATCATATAGTATGTAGCCTTTTCAGATTGGCATGGTTCACTTAATAATATACAATTGAAATTCCTCCATGTTTTTTCATGGCTTCAGAGCTCATTTCTTTTCAGTGCTGAATAATATTCCATTGTCTGGATGTATCAGTTTATTGATCATTCATCTACTAAGGACATCTTGGTTGCCTCCAACTTTTGGCAGTTATGGCTAAAGCTGCTGTAAACACCCAAGGGCAGGTTTTTGTACGTGCATACATTTTCAGCTCCTTTGAGTATATACTATGGAGTGGATTTGCTGGATCATATGGTGAGTATGTTTTGTTTTATAAGTGACTACCCAACTGTCTTCCAAGTGGCTGTACTATTTTGCATTCCCACCAGCAAAGAATGACAGTTCCTGTTACCCCATGTCCTCATCAGCATTTGGTGTTGTCAGTGTTCAGAGTTTGGCCCTAATAGCTACGTAGTGGTATCTTGTTGTTTTAATCTGCATTTCCCTGATGACATATGATATGGAGTATCTTTTCACATGTTTACTTGCCATCTGTATATCCTCTTTGGCGAGGTGTTTTTTAAGGTCTTTGGACCATTTTTTAATCAATTGTTATTGTTGAGTTTCAAGAGTTTCTTGTATACAGTAGGTGCCAAAAAACATACACATTTTAAGAAAGGAAAACTATTAAAATTGTAATACTCAATATATACCGATAACAAAAGATGAATACAAGTCACATTTGACTTCTGCAATTACAAGAGGTGCTCAGAGTGGTTACCATCAGCGTCCAGACACTTGTGATTGCTGCGAACTACTGCTTGAGCAACGCTGACCAAAGTGTCCACTTGTGTACATTTTTTTGGCAGCCCTAGTATTTTGGATAAGTCCTTTGTCAGATGTGGCTTTTACAAATATTTTTTCCCATTCTATGGCTTGTCTTCTGAGTCTTTTGACATTGTTTTTCACAAAGCAGAAGTTTTTCATTTTAACAAAGTCCAGCTTATCAGTTATTTCTTTCATGGATTGTGTTGTACTCGTGTGTTAAAAGTCACCACATCACTTAGGTGTTCTCCTTTACCTTTAGGAGTTTTATAATTGTGTTTTAGGTTGAGTTCCATTTTGAGTTAATTTTTGTGAAGGGTGGATGTGTTATTCCCCTGCAGCATTCATTTTACAACAGAGAGGATGAAGGTCTAGAGATGAAGGATCAGCCAAAGCTGAGGAGCAAAACATCCTTGGGCGGTCTTCTGTAAATCACACTGTACTAGCTAATTTTCAACACAAAACACAAAAGTCCTTTTTCTCAATTGATATAAATCCTACTCAAGTAGCTCCTGAGTTTCAGGAAGACTAAGGCCATTTCTTTTGCCTCTGGAGGATGGAGTGTCCTCCAAATCCATCTAATGACAAATTCATGACTGTATCAAACAGTGAAAATGAGGCCCATTAGGAAGGGCCTAGTCATTTTACTAGGTTTCTTGCTAAATTGGTATTCATTAACAAGTCTGGTTTTTGACTTATTTCTGGAAATTATACTTTAGATACAACGAGACAGATCTCCCAATCCAGATGTGAGTTAGATAAAAGTTATTCCTGCAGGACCGACCTACGGTCCTCTAGGTCTGACAGCCACACACAGGTCCCCAGTGACTGAAGCTCTCCTTCTAGTGATCATCCTCCTACAATAAACACGTTACTGTGTTTCCCCGAAAATAAGACCTAGCCGGACAATCAGCTCTAAGGCGTCTTTTGGAGCAAAAATTAATATAAGACCCCGTCTTATTTTACCATAAGACCTGGTCTTATATTTTATATATGACCCCGTCTTATTTTACTACAATGTAAGACCCCATCTTATATCAATTTTTGCTCCAAAAGACGCATTAGAGCTGATTGTCCGGCTAGGTCTTATTTTCGGGAAGACACTGTAGTTCCAAGGGGACTGACTCTAGGGAAGAATGAAGAGCACTGCATAAGTTGTGACAATTAAGTAACTGGCATTCCCCAGATTTTTGTGGAAGTGACTATTCCAGTTCTGCTACTATAATAGCTGAGTTAGTCTAGAATCAAATTTGTTTTCTTCTTGTTTTGAAAAGGAGGTTCCACTTCCTCTTTTCTAAGGCTCCAGATACCACAATCCACGTTTTACATGTAACTAACATAAGAACAACAGCTTAGTATAGGCTGGACATTCGGTGAGGGTCATTTTTTTCTATTAGCATAATTTGTAATTTGACCATAGAATAAGAGAAAACATTCCTAGGAAAATTTCCTTAAGAGCAATTAATATTTCCCTCTCAGTTTACTGCTACTCCTAAATGTCTGATTTCAAATTGTGATATTATTTCTTAGAATTAAAAAAAATTTTTCTTGAATATCAACCCACTTAATCCTTAGAAGATGAGATCTTGTTACATTGTACAGATCGCTACACAAAACGGTCTCTCTCCATTCTAGTATTTTTTAAAAATACGAAATAAAAAAGAAAATATCCCCATTTGTGTGGTACTTTATAATTTACAAGTCTTCACATACATCTTATGTAATCTTCACAGAAAATAAGCATTTTCCTCATGTAACGGATGAAAATACTGCTCTTTGTCCCAGATGACATTTCTGTTAATGGGGAGATCAGGAAAACAGAACTTGGGTCTTTTGAGCCCAGTGTTCTGTTTCTCACCCTTAAGTATAAGAAATTTTGGTTCCAAAGCATTTCCATTACTTTGTTCAGAAAAAATTTTTTTTCTTCTTTTTAAATCTAGTACAAAAGTTCACAAAAGATAAAATTACTTGCCATCAAAGCCTTACTGGGGGCACACCTGATTTCTGGAGTCACGGAGTCAGGTCTCTGCTTGTGCAGCACCACATAGGAGCGTCCTACACCCTACACAATCGCTGCCCCACAGCTTCCTGACCAAATCAAGTACATTAGAACAGAAGCAGGATAATACATTACCAGAGACCCGAATAAATGACCTCACAAAGTGAAACAGACCTTTCTGAAAGCTTACCTGAGCACAAGCTGTTCCATCCTCTGACTTGGAACTGGTAATGGAATATTAAGAAGCCAAAACTGAGCTTCCTGCTATGAAACTAACAACGCAAAGTACTGTAATTTTAGAAAAGTTTGTAAAAGATTGCTGATTGGCTCTGTTGAAATTATCAGTATCTAGGAGCTACATTCTGAAAACTTAAATACTTGAAATCCATTCGAACTTTAAGAAGCTGGGGAATTGTGAACGTGGTAGGCAGAAAGAGAATCTGTAAACCTAAAGTCCAACAAAAGGTCTGAGAGTGTCGGTCTATTGAGAAAAACATTACAATTATATGAGTATCCAAAGTCTTCCAGTTGGCCTTCTGGTTGGGATTATAGCATCTTTTTCTAAAATGTATTTCTTATATGTGCAAAGGATTTTAAAAATACGCTAGGTACAAGCAAATTATTACCTTATAAGGGCAATAAGATTGAAGAAATTGGTTAAATGAATGTTCTTAATTGTAATCCTCTACTGCAAAAGAAATACCAAATATGGGTGTTTTATTCTTGCCTTTGAGTAACTTTCCAGTTCCCTGGTAGCACTTCACTATAAGCCCCAGAATCTATAAACCAGATCTGTAAATAATTTTCCAGCATTTTTTAATGAGTCAGAAATGATTTCCAGGTATTTTTTCCAAACCTGCAAGATGCCTAGTTGCCTAGCAATCAGCAAGATGAACGCAGAAAAGCAAATTCCTTTCTTGCTTCTATGTAGCTTGGGAAAAAGAAAAAAACCTCAGTGGGACTCCCATTACTAAATCATCAAACGAGGCAAAACTGATGGCTTTTTACCCAAGACTCAGGCCTAAGGTTCAGACATGACACTAACACCTTGGATGCTGTGTCATGTTTTAAATAACTGTTTTCACAGCCATTGAGCAGCCGAAGCTGAGATTGAAGCTCCATTCTCTCGATATGCACCTAATTGTACAGCTTTTCCTATTTAGAAAATTTCACAGTGACAATGTTGAAATACAGGGGTTGTAGAAAAGACATTTAAAAATGCACTTCCCAATAGAATGGGAATAAAAAAATCATGCTTCACACCAGATTTTGATTGATTGATTGATTCATTAATTTAGGCCTTTCCTTTCCATATGATTCAAGTGGTAAAGGTTACAGTCTATCAGGACCAGTACAAAATAGAATGAATCAACATTTTCATAATATTGAAAGACAAGGAACATCCCTAACACGACTTTCCTTTAGTTCCCCCTAAATTTTAGGTCATCCAGTCTTTCAAGATGCAGTAGTCCAGCATTATTGCAATATTTTATATCTAGATTTTTATAACTTTGTAGGGAACTGGATCTATAAACAGGAAGATAGCTTGTGCCAATACATTTTTAGTTTAAATGACACCAAAAAAATGATTGTTTCTGAGAGTTATTGCAAGTTAATTATCGTCTGCAAAACTGAGTATTCTTCCTCAACACAAACAAGGGTAACCAATCATCTTTTTTCCCATTCAGAAAGAGAATAACCAAACAATAAACACAAAATATGAAATTAGCCAGAAAGCTATAGCTTGTTTCCCACTCAGAGAAAAATAAACATAACTGGTAAAAAATAAGGTCCATTTCTATAACTGGCTATTTTTCAAAATCATAAAGTTTTCATTTCTAATAGTATAAAGAGCTGTGTTACACTTTTTCTAGTCAACTTAATCTGTCAGAAGATTTTACATCAATATTGACAGTCTCAGTACTTTCCCTTCTGCTGTTATCTAGTCAACCTTAAAAAGCAATTCCTCACATTAAATTCATGTGTTCCTAAAAATGTAAACTAAAGTTAAATGGGCAAAGGTCCACAATGAATTTTGGGGAGGGAAGTAGAAGACGTCACTCCTCCAAAGCAAAAACTCTGGGGTGGTATTTTACAAATACTTACCAATTTTATTCTTTCACAATTGGACACATCTACTTGAGTCCAATGAGCGTCTGATTTGCCATACCTCGTTTTCCAACCTTAGTCATAATTATGTTTTCCCTTTTTCTAGTCATTTTTACAAACTGAAGGCAAAATGTAATAATTACTACAGTGATTAAATGAATTTTACATACAAGACAGTGTGACCCTGTTGAAATAGAACTTTTGACTCACAGGCATTGCTATCATGAGGTAACTTAAGATGTTTGCCTGCTGATATAAAAAACTTATCTTTGGTATACAATAGATAATTATGGGGTGTCAATTTACAAAAATATATAAAAATGAAGAATTTCCTGAGTAATTACAATTAATAATTTTAGAGCTAGAAGGCAATTTAGAAATCACCTAATCCAAATTTAATTAGAAGATAAAAAGAGTGAGGCACAGACGGATGGAAAAACTTGGCTAAAATCACACTTCTCATGAGTGCTAGAGTTAGAACCAGTTAGGTTTAATATTCCTGGTCAATTATTCCTTATACAATACTCATAATTTAAAAGTTTCATTTGGAAATTTGTCCCAACAGATCGTCATTAGAATTATTTTTTAAAAAATCAAACATAACAAAAGTGTTCAAATTCTGATTTCTATTCTTCCTACTTCATGTTCTGTTGAATAAATGATGAACTTGAGAAGGACAAAAGGTCAAGATTAAGGAAATGGACAATTTAAAGGGGATAAAATCAAGCTCTCATCATGATCCTTTCTTCTAGTCTTGAAATGGTTGATTTCAACACTAATTCTTAAATATTTGTCACTTACCTTTCAGACTTGTAGACAAGGTTGTAGTACCAGACCTAGAATGTGGAGTTGATTCAATGACAAAGTTAATTTGAGCACTTTCCCTTCATGACCACTGCAACCATGAAGTCAGTTTCTCTCAAAGGAGGTTTTAGTCAGAGAGAGCTCATGTACATAGTAATCTCAATCAGTGAAAATAGTAGACATCTTTTTGTTTATTCTTTAAACTAAATATATCTTAAATGGAAAGAAAATCAGGGAATAAAGCAAAAGTTAACATAGGACAAATTTTTTCACTGACAGATTATCTCAGCATCAGTTCATAATGCACTGAGAGAGCTAAGAAATACTGTATGGTATATATATTTAAGGCACAAAGCTTTACAAGAGTTGAAGCGGCTGCTTACAACAAGAACTTAAAGATATGAAAAAAGATACTTTATAAGAGACAGAAAAATTAAAATTACAATTAGTAAAATAAATGAAAATTTGAAAAGTTAAACCATATTTGTTTTTTATTTATATGTAGCTATCACATGAATTATAAAGAAACAAAAGGATATCAGAGTGTAACCTGGATAGATGTAAGCATGCTATGGATAAGAATAAACAATGTTCCTACATATTATGGTGAGTGAGAACATTATCAGTATAATGGGATTATGATTATTTAAAAATATGCAGAACTTATTTAATTTGTGCTTTAGAAATAACTGTATATAGTGTTAAGTTGAAAAGAATTCAAAAGAATAACTAATACCAAATATACACCTGTGTATATGAATCCAAAAAAGGCTGCATTCAATAAAGTCAATCAGTTGTATTAAAAATGACACAAATCCAAAACAAGATGCATGTTATATATAAAAAAGGACATTGTAAGATTTGCTTGCTGCATTAAATCCATGGTTTAATCCACAAAATTTCGTTTTAATTATCATTTAGACAGAAGCATGCAAACAGTCTTAGGATCTACTTAGTTTCCCCAAATCCACTACAGCTGCATAACCCCTTTCAGGAGCTAGGCGGGTATTCGGGTGGCGGCCTCCTCCTCTGCATCTGCTCGGTTTGCATTAATTTCTGCAAGTGTTCGGCCGAATCGTGCCCATTCATCATTTCGGGGGACAGCAATCTGCTGTTGAAAGACAGCATTTTATGTATACTGAAATAAAAGATTATCTTACCCCTATTATTCAATTTGTTTTCAAATTTTCCATTAAAAAGTAATAATTGACCTGAATGGCCTTTCCATAATTACAGGGACTATAACAATGATTTACAACATTCTGAAACAAAAGACAGTGTTTGTGAAGTGTGTTTTGACAGCCTCCGAAATGACTTTGCTGTTACCACCAACAGTGCGAGAGAAAATAACAATGGTGCTCTGTAACTAACTCCTGCACACGATCTCATGGATTTTCCTGGTGGGGAGGAACACCTTAAATTTTTTTACTTCTTGCACCATCCCTAGTATGAAATACTTTCTAAAGCATGGTTCAAAAGAGCTGGTTTCTTATAATTATTTATTTTTGTTTGGAGCATAAAATAACCTTTCTTGGTATCTTAATCCCTCATCAGGTGTGCTACTTCTTTCTGCTTTTTTGATGTACCAATAGCAAAAAGGGAAAAGAAGCTTGTGATGTTTCTGCCTCACTGAAGCACTCCAATAACCAAACATTTTTGGTAATTGTTATTCTAATATTAGAAGAATGTCACACTGCCATATTAGGGCACAAGCCATTCACTGTGGTGAATGGATGTGTCTGTTTCTAAATCTACCATATTAGATTATATTAGGTTACATCTGACACTGATCCAACCCAAAATGGTAGCTACCAGCCACATGACTACTTACATTTAAATGATTTAAAATTAAATTTAAAATGAATGTATTCAGTTGTACAAGCCACACCTAAGTGTTCCGTAGCCATATGTGGCTAGTGGTTACCATATTGGACTGCAGACACAGAGCAATTTTACCATGCAGATGGTTCTACTGGCTGTTCCAAATGATTCAATCTACCTCCCTCTGGATCCAATTGCTAGAGGCTGTGGGTGTCCAGAGAGGACAGGAATCTTAAGGGACAGTAAAAGAAGGAATAATAAGGTGCTAGCGAGGACTCAAAAAAGGAAATCTTTACTCCTGGGCATTGTGTACGGCCAACCCAAGCACTAAAGATGAGAGAGCTGCAACTCATCTCGTTGGATTCAATGACAGTGGCTTTGCAACAAGGCTCAAGAGTCAAGATTCACATTTCACAATGTCATCAGGTAACTCTCAAAGAGTATTACTCCTGATTCCTACTACCTGGCCCAAACAAATCTATGAATACAGAAAAATAAAATCTTATCTCAGTATCAATTCTGTAAAGCCTCAAAGTCCAACTATAATCCAACTGTCTTCTTTTGCCTCAAGAATTTCTAATTCCAGCAATGCATGCTTCAAGAAACAAGGTACTTCCAACATATGATATTACCCTCAAAAGTCCTGTGTATGGACACAGAGGACTTCCAGTTTAGAAAGAAAATTAATCTCAGGAGTTATTTCTGTGATGGAAAGTAAGTTTTATCTTTACAGCCTCAGTTTATACAATTCATGAACCTTAAAGACTAGCTTTAGCCATGAAGATATTGTTACTACAATGCTGTGAAAGCTAAATAAATGTGTCAAAATTATAGGCAGTGAGCCCCGTACCTCTCCCACATCATATATGACAATCTGTCCTTCAGAATCACCCACGGCAATCTCTCTTCCAGAATGGGTCCATCTTACACGATTAAGAGCAGGATTACCCTCCACAGAAATGCTGGCAGTTGGTACCTAAAGTCATTTAAAATACAGTGCAGTGTTAAAAGTCTCATCAAGATTTCTATAAACATGTAAAACAGTAATTCTTTTTTCTTCCAACCTGGCTACATTTTTAAAGACAAAGATGAAAATAGATAAAGAATTTTCCCAACTTTCTTTCTGTTCAGTGACACATTATGAATGACATTATAGTCAATCCTTGAAAATGGTTTGGGAAAAAATGATACATCATTTTGAAAGATCTTCTCTTTAATAAAGCATTCTTTGTTGTTGTTTTAACTTATTTAAGAAGTCAAGCTGTTTGAAAACAGATGGCCAAAACCCCATTTTAAAGAAACATTTCAAAAGCCTTAATAAACAGATTACGGTTCAATTTTAGAGGACGGGAATTACTTTTGTAGCTTGCATCTGTCAGCTGAAACCTGTGCTTTGATCCACAGTTCCTAGAAACAGTTTTCTACTGAAGGTAGAGTATGGGTCTTTCCAAAGCCCCTTGTTCCCATGAACTGTCTGGAGCAGGGAGAATGATGGCACCAACACATGGTACCTTCCCCATAGAATATGACTGTGTATCTCTCCTATGTCAAGGAAAAGACATTTATTTGCCACACACAGAGCAAACATTCAATGTTTGACTCAGAGCAGGAGCACAATAAATTTTTTAAAAATTTGAAATATGATTAAAAATAATCCTTCTAATTGACATCAGTTATCACCAATTTAACCCCCTAGAATGCTAAACTTGTTATAGAGAAAAATTATTTAGATATATTCTTTGAGTTAATAATTATAGGAGAGATTCCAACTTAACTGTAACCACAGCTCTCTAACACCAAAACCCAAATTAAGAAAATCGCTACCAATCTAGGTAACTAGGAACTACGAGTATAATCTAGTCCAATCATCTAGGAAGGGTGCAATACCTTTCCCTAGCAGTATTTGAATGTTCCCCCTCAAACTACTAAACCAGTAGCTAACATAATGTTAAAATTCTTACATTTCCAACGTATAACTTCCTTGCCCTGTATAACCAACGATTTCACTTCAAGGGATTTGGACACACGCCACTAGAAATATGAAGAGATGTGAGCGAGTGGGACGTGGGGGAGGTGCCCAGGGACTTTCTCCTCAACAACCGTTACTGACAGAACTGCTAACATTACCACCGCAGAGCAACGCAGAATTCTAAGAACAAAATCTACACGTGGCTTAAAATAAATAATAGCTGCAGTTAAATTTCACTGCCAATAATTGATTTTAGTATAGCAATTAGGAAATTTGATGTTTTCTATGTTCATTTCATAGTTCAAAGTAAAGTGTTTTCACTCCTGCATGGAACAAGTAGTCAAAATACATTTTTCCTTTATTCAAAGAAGTCAGGCTAAGACTAATGTTTATGGATGATACACAATTCGATCAAGGCTAAGAGATAATTTAGCAAGTCAGAATTAAGGTTAACATACTTCAACAGTCTGAAACTCTGCTTTCTAGTCTCTGAATGAAAAATATTGCAGTTGCCTTAAGAGTGATATTTTGCCAGGACATTAGAGACACGATAGTGCTTTTCAGAAGTAAAAGGAGATGCCCCAGTGCTCTTGGCAACACTGTTTCTCCCTTCAGTTCCACACAGCATGCTGTTTATTATTTAGGGTACAAAGCTTATTTGGTTTCTTTGTGATGATGCTACAATCACACAGCCCTTTTACATTCCTTGGGATAAAAAGAATTTCACAAATTATTCAATAAATCTCCAATTTTCTATTTTTCAGTGCAATTTTTGTTATTTTCCAGCTCACCTCTGTGTCATTATTGAGATTCCACAAATCCAGCCTCCCCATGCCATCCACACAAGCAAAGAGAGCTGGGTGGGTGGGTGACCACATAACATCATAAACGTAGTCTGAATTATCTTCAAATGAGTACAAAGGCTTGTTATTCTGAAAGGGAAAAGTTGATTCTTAGCACAGTCAAAAGACGACATACATTCAACAGGTATAACAACACTTTATGACATTTAACTCAGTCTAGAAAAAGTTCCTATAATTTCACTATAGAATTATCTGGAGTTATGAACTAAGAATTGACTATTGGATCGCATTTTCTTTTTAACCTACAGACACCTTGCTGTTTTTAAAAAGGATATAATAGAATGTGCTTTAAAAACATTTGTCAATGAGAGGATTCTGGGAAGATGACAGCAATGGCCCTGCACTTTTTCAATCTCTAATTCTCTCCATAAAGCCAGACAAAGCAACAAGGATAGCAAAACCAAAGATCCACAGACAACATCCACAACAAAAGCAGGAGACAAAGCTCCAAACGAAAGCAGGTAGAAACAAACCTCTGGTAACTTTAAGACCTGCACTGTGCGAGCACGTGAGGGAAGATGTGTGGGAAGGCACGAGGGCTTCCGAAGTTGGAGCACAGAAGTCAAGTGCCTCACAGGCGATGGCAGGTGCTCAGTGGACGGCTTGGGGGCCAGTCTGAGAACAGCAGCAGATTTCATTGATAAATAAATGCTAGCAGACTCCAATGTCATATAAGTAAGGGCTAATGGTACAGTTTGAGCCCTGTAAACTCTCAAAATTAACAAACCAAAGCTCCTTTTCAAGACAAAGTCTCACCAAAGAGAAAGGGTTGGGAGTAAACTCCAAGTCATGGCATACAGCCCAAAGGGACAAAGGAAAGAGAAGGTACAGATACAAGTGGTGAAGAGGAACAGAAAAGGAGCAACTCAGAAAGTACAAGATAGATAAACAGATCCACTTTGCAAAAAAACACAAGAAAGAGCTTTATCCTAGACCGCAAAACTAGGAAAGCTATCCTTGCCCATTCCCTCCCTCCTAAAAGCAGAGAAAAACTCATTTCACTAGTAGACAATAAACAACAAAAAGGATCTTAGTCAAATCCCACACAAAGTTACTATGGCAGATCTTCAACAAGGGTGTCATGACAATTAAATGAGAAAAGAACAGTCTTTTCAACAAATGACGGTGGGACAACTGGATATGCACACACAAACACCATACACAGAAATTAACTTAAAATGTATCACAGATTTAGGTATCAGAGGTAAAACTATAAAACTCTTAGGAGAAAGCATAGGAGTAAATTGTGACCTTGGACTCGACCATAGTTTTTTAGATAGAAAACCAAAAGCACAAGCAACAAAAGATAGATAAATTAGGCTACATCAAAATTAAATACTCTTGTGCTTCAAACAATATCCTTAAGAAAGCGAAAAGACAACTTACACAATGGGAGAAATATTTGAAAATCATGTATCTGACAAGTGACTTGTACTTAGAACTCCTACAACCCATTAACAAAAAGGCAAATAACCCAATTAAAAATTGGGCAGGATTTGAACAGATTTCTCCAGAGAAGATCTACAAATAGCAAATAAGCACTTGAAAAGATGCTCCACATTACTGTCCATCGGGGACTGCATATCAAAACCACAATGAGGTATCACTTTACACCACTAGAATGGCTATAATGAAAAGGACAGACAATAGCAATTGTTGGTGGTGAGGATGTAAGAAATCAGAACCTTCATACATTGCTGGTGGGAATGTAAACTGGTATAGCTGCTTTGAAAAAGTTTGGCAGTTCCGCAAAATGCTAATTAGAGTTAACATATGACCCAACAATCCTTCTCCTTGGGAATGATTCAAATGAAAAAAGGCAGAAAATACCAAATGCTGGCAAGGATGCAGAGCAAGGGAACTTTCACATGCTACCAGTGAATTATAGACTGGTAAAACCATTTTGGAAAATTGCCTGGCAGTACCTACTAAAGTGGAATTATGCATATCCTATGGCAAAGTATTTCACTCCTGGGTCTATGCCTAATGGAAATGAGTGCTTGTGTCTACAGAAGACATCTACAACTATGCTCATAGCAGCACTATTCATATAACACAAAGGTTTTGTATCAGTGGTTCCGAACCTTGACTGTACATTGTAATCCCCCTAACCCTGAGAATTTAAAAAAACATGCTGTTGCCTGGGTCTCCCCTTTTCGAAATATTCTGATTTAATTACTTTAGGGTGCCAGGTGAGCACTAAAAGGTTTAAAAATTGCCCAGGTGATTCTAATGCAACCAAAACTGAGAACCACTGACCTAGATAATGTCTAAAGGTCACTGGAGCTCTAAAATGCTTACAAAGAAAAGGTATGCCAATATATTTTGCTAAAAGAATGAATCAAAGCAAAGATCTTCTTTGAATGATAGATAGCATTTAAATAAGCAAAGGTAGCTCATTCTGGAACAGTGGTGACAATAAATACTGTATGGTCAAAGGACAAGCCATATTTTTTCTGAGTTCTTTATGGTGACGGGTTGGGTTGAATAATCTCCGCCCAAATTCATGTCCACCTGGAACCTATAAATGTGATGATATTCGGAATCAGGGTCTTTGCAGAAATAATCAAGTTCAGCTGAGGTTATACTGTGTTTGGGCTGGCCCTAAATCTAGCATGACTGTTTGTCTTAAAAGAAGAGAAAAATGTAGACAGAGACCAACAGAAAGAACACCATGTGATGACAGAGGCAGAGAGCGGAGTGATGCAGCGCCAAGACACAAGCAAGCCAAGAAGCACCAAGATGGCTGGCGAAGGGCAGCAGCTGGGAAAGAGGCATGGAACACAGGAATGGATTCTCCCTGAGAGCCTCCAAAAGTAACCAACCTTGTCAACACCTTGATTTTGGACTTCTAGCCTCCAGAACTGTGTGTAAATTCCTACTGTTTTAAAGCCACGTAGTTTGTGGCAATTTGTTACGGCATCCCTAGGAAGCTAATACAGTAATTCTGTATTTTTCTGCAGTTTAACTGGGGAGTTCTAGATTAGTAATGAAAGAGTCCCTGCAGTAAATACATGAGTGACGTGCTCTCCAGAGGACTGGGAAATAAGTATGTCCTCACCTAGAACAGAATAGAAATAGATCCTCTGTAAAAAAAAAAAAAAAAAAAAGATTCCAAGATCAGAAATACCTTCCTAATAACATGACTGAAGATATGACCTTTCTGAGAAGGAATCTGTCTATTAAAAACAATGGAAATACAAAGAAGCAGAGTCTTACAAGAAAAATGACAATAGTACCCAATTCAAGCATTGTTTAGGAGAGAGTCTCAGCAATGGATTCTGAGAATTTACCACCCATGGCAAGGCTATCTCTATGTGAAGATGAATGAATCAGGCTATCTTTCCTTGATGCCATTAAACATTCAAATCAGAAAACTTCTTTTGTTCCAATTCCTTGCTCACCAAGCAATCTTCTGATTATAATTTGGCTTCCCATGTAGGTTGTCTACAGGGAAACAATGAGCTGGTCAGGCCAGCATGAGTATCTGGGTCTTCTGGCAGTTTCTCATTATAAATTAGTAAATTGACCTTCTCCAATGTATATGTGTCTTAGGAGCGTGTTCCAGTTAGCTAATCAACACTAGCAGACTGAGAAAACCGAGTTTTTAAATATGCAAAGGACAGGCTGAACACTGGCCAGCAGCAAGTTACTATGGTAAATGCGGCCACCATGGAGGACTGGGTCCTGATGGTCAATAGACTTCCCCAAGAAACACCCCAACCTCAAAGCATTTTTTCATTGTAACTTCTCTAATATGTACACAGTTGCTACTCCAAGTGTTAGTAAAATCTCTTTAACCCCGTTTAAATGCTGGTATTCTCTGAGAGTTAAATAGGTAAGCAGTGAAAATAAAGACGGGATTTAAGACATCAGAGACTGTAAAAAAAATGTTAAGGTGTGTATGGGCTACAAAAGTCTGAAAACTACCAATGCTAAGAAATTAATACATTAACAATCTTAATTTTGTTACTTTATGGTCAATATGGTTCTGACAGACATTGTTCCGAGGCTAGAATATACATTAAAACATTTTGTCCCCCAAATAAATAACTCATATTTTAAAAGTAATCTGTAATAAGTATTGTTAAATGTACTGGAACATTAAACTAATTCAACAGGTCTACCTCTTGATTTACCCCAGGTCGAGCTCTTAGGGAATCCTCAGGTTACTTTCAAGAAACTTTTACTCCTCACATACTCTTTGTAATTATTTTTCAAGCCTGCCAAAGTGCCTTCAGTTGTGAATTTTCAAATTTGGTATTTTGAAAAGGTAACAGTATCCTAAAAATGTATTAGAAGCAATGTCTTGGTTGGTTTAAA
Source organism: Rhinolophus sinicus (assembly GCF_057876585.1). Taxonomy (NCBI): domain Eukaryota; kingdom Metazoa; phylum Chordata; class Mammalia; order Chiroptera; family Rhinolophidae; genus Rhinolophus; species Rhinolophus sinicus. Next base: position 160,675,473 of record NC_142517.1, on the reverse strand, counting down.
CTTCACCAAAATGTGGAAAATCCTCTATCTCTTTTTTGTACTAAATATAACTGAGTTCCAAAAGGTAATGAAAAGAATTTGATGACCCAGAACTCTGTCACTGCATTGTATTATAAATTCTGGAATAAGTAAAATTTAGGTGATTACAGAAGTAGACTACTTTAAATTAAATTTGAGGCAGTGCCAAATTGAGATTGCTAAGGATTTTTGAGAGGACTTACAGAAAAGGAGAAAAAGGACTCTTATTTTGCTACTGGGGCAGAGCCAGATCTTAAAAGGACACAAAGATATGGCAATATCTAATGATTCATCCTTGTTTAAAAGGCTTAAAATGGAATTGGAACAAAGTTTTTAAAAAGAGATTATTTAAAAACCTTGCCTGCCTATTCATTACCACTGTGCTGGAGAGCGCACAGGGCTCTGTCAAGTTGTTTGGCAGGGTAGAAATAAATCCCAGCAACACAATTAATAATGAAGTATAAATCTAAGATCAAAACAATGACATTGAGAGCCATGCTATTGCCAAATAAAAAATATTTACTCAGCAGACTGTTGCTGTTCTGTCCTTCAAACAGTAGAACTGCTTGTGTGCAGAAAAGTTAGACTGAAAGGTTATTCTTCTGATAAAGTTTTAGAGGGTGCTTGGCATGTATAAAAACACCCTGTTCTATGTTGGCTCATCCTTTGGCCACTAACATTTGAGAGGTTATGTATGTGTGGGGAAGAGGGGAGAAGCATGTATCATAGTTGAATAAATAAATGAGGCTTCTACAGTGAAGCTCTCAGAAGAAACATCTAGCCCAATTAGCAGAGACATACCTGTCTGTCATTCTTATTCAGAAGCAGTTGTATGTTGAAATACAGCAAAATACAAGAACAAAAAATATCAACCACTAATCGACCAAATGTGTAGTAACACAAAAACAAGCATCAATTAGTCTTTCACAGACATAAGTTCTGTTCTTATTTAGGCAAGACAAACTCCTCGTTTTCCAATCCTGTTAGTAACATGTGTAAGGATGGAAGCCTCAAATTTAAGGCTAAAAGGCTAGCAAACTGAAGCCCTTAGATATTAAAAAATAATAATAAATCTACAAAGATACAGAATCTTTTCAATTCCTGAAAGAGGAAGCTGGCCAAAAATCTAACAAAGATGTAATGTCTTCTGTGTCTATATAAAGGATTACTAAGGTGAAAGCACACCCAGAATTCTAGCCACTTACAATGTTGCCTGCAGCCTAGAGAGAAATAGTTGGCTTCTTCTTTCCAATTCTGCATCTTGCTTTGGTTTTACTAGCTAGATTATGCATTTCTTTGCTTATGTTTGTGGGAATCTTCTTCCTTTTTCCACTATATCAATCTCATTAAAAGAATAAAAATTCAATAACAATCCAAGAAAGAAAACAGATCAGTGACTAAATGCATTCAGGCTCTGTCTGATCTGCATGAAGGGACAAAGGAGGAACTGAACATTGTTAAGTGTCCGGTACATGCTAGACACTGTGTTAAGCACTTTTCTATATTTTCCCTTCATTAGACTTATAGTAAGTGCGATTTTTCTACCTGCTAATGCCAAACCTGAAAATGCTTAATTTTAAAAGGCAAGCTTTTAGAGGCAAAGTTTTCTAATTCACTTCATATTAGACTGAAAGGAAGCATCAAGAAAGGACAAGAATGAACAGCGAGTTCATCCTCGATTTCTGAAGCCAGTATTTAATAAATAAATGAGTTCACTGTAATAGCAAAGAACATTTGTTAAGACCACTAGGTTTTCCTAAAAAAAAACTGAAGAACCAAAACAGGACTCTAAACTTTGTGTCATGATGAGTTACTCAAAAGGTCAACATTTAGGATAAGAGATGGAAACATCTCTTAATGAGATGGAAACATAAAAAAATATAGCTTAAAATTGAACTTAAATAGAATCTGATATTCTGAGTATGCAGTTTTGCCAGCAACAATGCAAAACAGAAAAGCTAGACAGCAAAGTCAAGGCATTTAAGTTTTAAAATGAGGCCAAATGAAACTATTAATACAAGGCCTATCACAGAAAGTAACATTCCCTACCCGGATTGGCCTTGAGGCTTTCAATGATGCAGGGCCAGCTCACCTTTATTTAGAATTGCTGGAGAATCAGGAAGCACTTTATAACATAATTGGTTTTTTTGAATAAATGAAAATAAAAATAACTTATTAAAATAAAAAAAACTATTTAAATTATTTATTATGGAAAACGAAAATACATATGCATCCATGCCTTTTATACAATACTTTCTTAATGATTCAAATTTATGATGTGTAGCCTTATCATATAGGACTTATTGTACATCAGTTTTATCCGTCTTTTCTCCATTTTCCATCAGCTCTGTGAGTCACTGTAGTTCTAACAAGCCTCTAAAATTCTACAAAGAGAAACTGTATGGCTTTTGTGCCGGGCTGTATGACAGCTCTGTGAGGTGCTATGCAAGATACTCAGGGGCTTTTTCCCCAACTCTGTTCAGTGTAGATAATTCAGCACTTAAAACGCCTGAAGTGGTGGAAAGACTCCTCTTTGGCTGTATGTGGGGCTACCATATTTGTCAGCACACTTTTCTGAAAACTACAACATCTAGTAGCTCACTCATGTTCTGTTTAACTTCTTATCAGGTTCAATCTATCAGTTAATCATTCTAAACTATCAGAAAGCTTTTCATCTTTCCTGTGTATTAGAGCACCACCTTGTGTTAGAAACCTGAGCACACGAGCAAACATCTGTTTTAAAGATACCTTAGTTGTCCAAAGTTTTACTGTCCAGTCAAATGATGAAGTGACAAAAAGATGTGAGAAGTCTACTGCTCCAACAGCTGCATGACAATGGATGCCAGTGATGGGTCCTTGATGTCCCTCAAACATCTCACTGATTCCAGCTTTGCTATTTCATAAAAGTGAGAATGTTAAGGAAATTTTGTAAGTTTCTTTTGTAAGTTGACCACTTCTAAATATATAAGCTTGACATAGTTCAACAAACTTAACTCTGTGCTCATAATACATCAGAATAACTTGAGTATCATTCTATCCAGATTTGATAATTGGACTAGATTTGATAACTAAAGCAATAAGTACATTTTTGAACATCATGCTGCTGACGACAGAATTCAAAAATCCAGTATCTGATTGGGTGAAATAGAGACAAAGGGACACTACATGTAGGAGAGAAAATCCGGGCTACTTTTAAATCAAAAGCTTTGAAGTGAAGGTGATCTGTATTTGAGAGGAAAACTGGACACTCAAGTTTTTTTTCAGGAAGCAACTGATAAGGTATAGACAACTAGACAATTTCAAAACAGACTGAACAGCAGGTGAAATACTAGTCAATTTAAAATGTGTACGTGCCATTACTGTACAATTATTAGAACTGAACCAAAGCTCAAAGTCCAAATAAAATGGGAAAATGACTGAAAATCTCCTTTACAATTTTAAAGGTCAGTATATGGCATGTGCATATTGCATTTGTAATTGCTGAATGTTACCTCCCGCCACTAACTTCTATGAGCACACACACACATACAAAACCAAAATATACCACAACCCTCAAAATCTGGAACACATTGTGATCCAAAATCACCTTTTATTTTTAAAAAGTACTTGTTTTAATTTTATATACCTGACCTCAAATAATTTGTCATTAATGAGGAGTGGCTCGAGGACAGATTTCTACTTAAAAGGGGGACAATCTGTTTTAATCAGATTCAAAGGAGAATTTGAAATGACAAATTCCAGTTTAGATTTACCTGCCATGGCGGCACGCTGTGTATACAGAACCTTCTTCACTCCCAACAACAAAGTTGTTGACATCTCCAACAGGGAAGGACATAGATGTCACAGCGACTGCCTTTGACTGTTTATGAACCAATTCCATGCTATCCTACATAGAAAAGAATTAAAGTTATTTTGTAAACTTGCAATTTTTAATTTTTTAAGAAAAATTTCTAGTTTTAATTGGTTTGTAAACAATTTCTTTACTACTTACATAAATTGACTTTGATTAAATGAATCAGGTTCGAAAATAAAGTATATACACAACAAACTATTTAACACATGTTTAGGTTTATAAACCATTATAATAAAATGTTATTATGAAACATTCATGAAAAACATAAGCTGGGGTTTATACAGACTTGAAAAACAACGTCTGCCTCAAAATTTCAGAGTTTTTCAAGTTGAACCTACCTGTGGATGGGAAAGCATGTCCAGGCTCCATGAACAAATTTTTCCATCAGTAGAGATGCTAATCAGATTGTGAGCATTTTGAGTTCCAACGACATTAACACAATATACAGGATGCTGAAGAAAGAGATATTAAAGAAAGTTTTCTGGGATTATTTTACCAAAAAATGAAACAATTTTTACTGCATAATCACAGGTATTCTGTTTCATATGAAAAGTTTCATATCTTGAGGGCATTTTTAATGTGAAGTTTGATGCTATTCTGTTGATTAACAAAAGGTTGTCTAGGAAGAGAGATGAGTTTCTAGTAAGACAGATTAGCCCCCACCAAAAAAGGCCTTTGTTCTTGGTTACTAAATGATGAGGAATTCATACATCAAAGGAAACAGATTCTGAGACTACTCTGATGGACACTCCTAAGTATTTAATGGTGAAGGAGCACAGAAGTCTAATGGAAATAATCTTTTTACTTACTGTGTGTGCAGCAGCTGACAGTGGAGTTCTTTGCACTGGAGTTCTTTTATTGCTACGGTTATCCCACAGCACAATTTGGCCTGAATATGTACCACCAACAACCAGGTTTGGATGAAATTTTGCAAAGGTAGCAGACATCACAGCTGACTGCAAATAAGTAAGATTTTTATATTCCAGATTCAAATGGAAGAAGCCTGACAAATTATAAAAATAAATCTATATCTAAAACATTTTCCCCTTTATTGTAAGGTATTAGAGGTTATAAAAATAAATAAATTCATTAAAAATTTTCATTTTGTTTCAGAATACAAAAATTTATCTTTAGAAAAGTTTTTGCTTAAAAGTCAAATGGAATGATTATTTATATAAATATGTTTCAGCAACTTATCAAAGAAAGCAAAAAAGTATTTCATTTGATTACAGTACTAAATCAAAAGATAACTGGCTCAGCACGGGCCTCCGACAGTCATCTGACAACAGAGAATATGCTAGTTTTGATTTAGGTACGTGTTTTTTTAGAATTAGGACATTATTAAAAGATTATAACTTATGCAACCAAAAAAGGCTTGCAAATTCTAACCTTCCACTAAATCCACTTTAAAACTCTGCATCTGTTTCCTACTTCAAACATATGTTTCTACTTAAAACTATCTAGTTCCAACTCCTCAGGCCATGTATAAGTAATTCAGTGGGCCAACAGTCTAATTGTATATTCAGCAAATAAGTTCCTGAGAAACTCCCTGTAGAAAAGACATTTTATAAAAGAGTTCTTTTATACAATCAATCACAATAACAGAAAATCACAACTGTAAAGGACTTTAGGTGTGATTAAACATTATAAGAGATGTCAGAAAAGCTACAAAAGACAGATCATGTTGAACTGAGACGTCTTCAGTTTTCTGTTCACATCTGTTTGCAAACATGGGGTGGTTTAGTAAATGCCAATCCAATGAAATCATTATGTTGACAAGAAAAGAGAAAAGGTACTTGTCTAAATTCATTAATGAATTCTTAAACGTGAGGAAGAATGGCAAAAGACCATCTTACCTGGCAGTGAAACACGTATTCTGGGGTCGTTTTTTTGTATTTCATATTCCATACAAGGGCCACACCGTCAGGCTCATGAGGAGCATCTTCATTGTTGTTATAGGAAGCCACAAGTAACTCTGGATACTGCTCGCAGAAATCAAGTGGAAAACAAAATGCTATGATAATAAGAACTGTTTTACATTCCAGTTACTCAACAGTCTTTATCAAATTATTCTGAAAATATAATACCTAACCCTCACCAAAAAAGATATCTCTATAGAGTTATGCTCACTGGAACATTAGAACTTTAAACTAGTACAGTTAGTTAAAGCATGTGTTGCAATTTTATCCAAAGGATTGGCGAGCAATTGACATAAGTAAAACTGGGTTGTGGCATGAATAAAATCTTGAGTTTTAAGTACAAAGAATGTTTGCAATCCTTTCTTCCATAGTACATGAGGCAAAATGAATACGATAGCATCAGAACCATCATTATTATTTTAAATTACATACTGATTTAAACAGTTTCTAAAACTAAAACTACCCAATTCAAAAATGAGTTAATAGCAACCAGTTTTGTTGTAATTTACCTGAGATGACCAATCCAAACAACTAACAACCCGATGCTTTGACCAACGTTCGTCAAAAAATTGTCGATTTAATGACAGTTTAGCACCTGCTTGAATCTCTCTACAGAAAAGACCAAACACAAAAAAAAAGTGTTAAACTTCTCCCTCTTAATCTTAAAGGATTTAACACTGCTGTACCCATAATTTTAGCAATTAAGCATTACCCTTCTTTGTCTTCCAAATCTCTTCCACTGTAGTCAAAGAAGATGTTAATCTGCTCAGAAAGAGCTCTTTCTACAATTCTTGTAGAATGGTCAAAGAAACTTAAAAATTCCTCGGAGTGCAAGATTTGTTGCTTTTCTTCTTCAGTCAGTTCATGAGGGGGGGCTAGAAAACAAATGTTTTTCTAAAGTCTGATTTATATCAGTCAAATCAAGTCAACTCACTGTTACAGTTTGGATCAATGAATGGCAGACATTCTTTTCAATCAGATTCACCTCTTTGATTTAGAGCATTTTATTCTACTTTAATACATAAATAATATTAGAAATCTTAATAGGAATCAACAAAATTTTTAAAGTTAAATTCTGTAAGATACCTTTACTATCATTTTCCTCATCTTTCTTTAAAGTTTTCTCTTCTTCAGGTTCAATAGGAGGTTTAGGAGTCACTACATCATCTTCTTCCTCTTCATCTGAAAAAGCAGAATAACACTAAAATTATTTTTATGAAAATAATTGATAATTTTTGTAGTATTCAGAAGGTATCACATCTCTTTACATAAAAGCAAAAGTAAACCACTGATACGACAGAACAAGTACAAATAATACGAATTTTGTCAACACAATTTTAAAGAATTAAGTGGAACCTCCTGGTTTTTATACCTACCTACGTGGTACCTCATCAGTAGTCATACCAAATTCTGTAGCTACATAAACTGAAATAAGATATATAAGCAACTAGGATGAATTCCTCACAGAAATCTCTAAAAGCTTGCAAGCATTTATCATTCTAGACAGAACAACACGCAACTCCTGCATAGTTTTATGTAGCACGCTGACACTTTAATGCTGTAGAATGAAGAAAATCAAATGTCTAAAATAGCCTACAGAGCTGGCTGCTTACTTGTGATCTGAAACCATCAGTGTGTCTAATGGGTCTTCCTATGGCATAAACGGCTTACATTAACTCTCAGGTTGCTATTTGAGAGGCAGATTTTAAAGATAATAGCTATGAGACCACATTTTCTATTCTGTCATTTTAAATGCAAGTCTCATTATCTACTGTTATATAATGTGACAGTAAGTACCTGAAACTGTTTTCTTAACTTGAATAAAATATATATTGAGATAATATACAATGTTTATAAGACATTTTTTATTATTAAATCTCCTCTTATATTCCCAAACCAGGAAATAACTTAAAATAACATTTGAAAATGTTATAGAACATACAGCTCTGCCTACCTTCTCTTTCACTACATTCCGAGATGGATTTTTATGGAGAAAATGTTTATTTTTATTGCCTAAACAGATATGTCATTTGTCTATACGGGAATGGCAGCAGGCGTCTACAGCAGAGTGCATCTCAAGTAATGAGAGCCTATTCAATAAGGGAACTTTACTTGTTAGTTATGTCATTTCCCTGACCCATGTTCAAAATTATTTAAAACACACATACATACGACGTACACAAAAGAATGGTCAAGGATGGGAACCAGCTGCTAAGTCATGGTCCCAGCAGCCAGGCCAGCTGACTAGATAGTAACAACCAGATGGCACTGCTGGGACTGTGTCTTTCTGCTACAAGGTGGCAATGGGATGGCATAACATTCTTCCGCTTGACTGCTTCCAATCCTGTCTCTCCCCAATGGCGAGCCTGTGCAATTACCCACACTCCAGGAGGCCTACAGATAAGCCTTTTCCCTGCAAACAAAATGTAGCTTGTAGGCCACACCAGCTGCCAAACCACACACATAGTGTTAGGTTTGGAGAGCTATGAAAATCTTTCTATCTCTATAGTATAAGCAATAAAAATATAACCGTACCTGTAGGAAAGAAAGCTTTAAATGACACTGTATAATGCACACAATGATACAACCTCCAACTTAATCAAAATGATAATGACGTATGCCAATCCTACATTACTTGAAATTGAGCGATTTTTACGTTCTGACAAGTTTACAGAACTAGGATAAATGGCACGAATGATTTCAATATATGCTCATACTTTTGAACCAAATGGTGAAGGTTAAAATTTTTCCTTTCAAGGGCCTCAATCAGCCACAAAGGAAAACAGTAATCACTGTCTTTTCAGCCAGCCCAACCGCATTTGTCAGCCCTTTCTCCGTCAATGCAGCCAGAGCAATCAACCTGCCAAACATTCAGAATGGAAAAACAATCTGAAAATACAGGGTATAATGCACCTGCCAGTGAAAATGGCCATTTCAAGAAAAGCTAGTGATCTCAGTGACCCCGCTGAGGAGGCGGTAGTGCAAAGGGGAAAGAACACGTAAAAGAATTCTTAGTGATCGCCACTCTCTTGCACATTGACACTTCCTTACAAAGCATGCCAATTACAGCTTTTGTGCTACTTAAAAAATGAAAGCTTTTTTTGGACAAAATAATCACACAGAGAAACAGAAAGACAGTGCTCCTTTTTAGATGAATTCTCATATACAACGGATTATTAATCTCAAAACAGTGTAACTGGTAACAATTCTACATTGCTCAAATGAATGAAATACTACCATAAAGTCACCTGCAAGTGTAACGTAATAAAATAAATTACATTCAAATTAAAAGTTGCCTTTTAGAATAGGATATTTACATCAATTAAAAATTAAGTCTGAGAATACATGTATTTTTTCCATTTCCTGCTAATACCATCAGCTATCCTGATCAATTTTGTTCACTAGTAGGGTTCTGTATATAAATCCTAAAATCAAAGACGGATTTTGTGCCACCCTGAACAGGTCATTGTTGAGCATTGTGAATTATAAATTACAGCCTCCTACCCACATCATATTCTCCTCCCTCAACTTTGTTGCATTATACGGCCTCTAAGTACCATTTCCAATGACAGGTGTCAAATTCTTGTCATAATGCACATGGTCAGTACTTTAGTGCTAAGTGACCTCATAATCTACATATTTAACAGAAAAGATCTTGTTTACAGACACTCTTTTCCTTTCAAAATTTAAAATGTAGATGAAGTATGTTAGACAGTGATCTACTATACGGCAACTGCCGTGTCTATTTGCCTATATAGATTATTTCAGTTGTAGCTGAATGATGAGTATCAACTATTTAAATACATGTTTTCAGGATTTTATTTTAGAATGAATGCACATACCTCCCTTTCTACATGGATTCAAAACTGATTTTAAAACTATGATAGATATTTAAACCCAAACTTTGTAAAAATGATTAAGCTAAATAAAATTTCAAGGAACATAAAAACAAATGATTTGTTATTCCTAAAAACTACACAACATAATACTTTTATTACAAAGTTGATCTTAAGCAATTATCTATATATATTTGGTAAAAATGCCTAACAGCAGATTAGAGAATGTTCCTCTGAAACAAATATATTATACGACTCTTGTTAAAAACTAATACAATAGCTACTAAAGGACTATTAATACTCCCAAAAATATAGTATTTAGAAAATTCTAAAGATCTGCTAAGCTAGTCCCTCTTACATGGTAAGCTATAATATATTTAAAAGTGAAAACGACTGCAACAGAGCAGGAAGACTGAAAAATGGGACTGCCATGTCACATCAATTTATTGATGAATATTCATTGCAATATGCTAAGTGGTTAACTCCATGCTTTCTCTGACAGGGAATCTAAGGTTATAAACTGAGCAGTAAAGAATGCATAAAAGTAGCAGTTACTTTTAAAATGACAAATCTCTTGTCAATGAATGCTAAGACTAGGTTTAATGAACCATTGAATTTTTACTTTGAGTTAACATCAAAATTGTGATGTATTTTGGTGAGATGGAAAGAAAAGCTGTTCTGTAAATTAAGATGCACCTTGAAGTAACACCACAGAATGAAATTCCAGTTGTCGGAATAATCTGTTAAAATGGAGTGGGTTAATCAAAGTTAAATCATCTGTGAAATGGGTGGCTTTTGTTAAAGTGAAGAAAGGAGTCTTCCGAGCAAGTTTTCTCATCTGTATGTCATATTAGTTAAGAGACATCTAAGCTAATAAACCTCAAAGTACACTTTGAATTATTTAAAATATTACAACTCATTTAACAGGTAATATATAAGATCCCAGGAAATCCTCACTAAACAATGATACTTTTTAATCTATCACTTATCACAATTAATCTCAATATGAAGTGAAAAGCAAATCCTATCATTAGTGTATTAATTTTGTTTAGGAAATACATTTTTGTCTATAAGTTTGTTATGTAGTTTCATTATACTGATGTACCCTATTTTAAGATAGTTTAATATCTTATGAAGAATTCCGAATTTAAAAAGTAGTCCAATTATTTATGGTACAAAGGAGTTGACACTCTGTTCTAAAAATCAGGAAATGTTTTGCACATAAAATATTATTTAATTTACAAAAATTCAATGTGAATAACTTCATAAGCACTTTCCAGAAAAATGAATATTAAAGGAAAATGCTTCAATCATTACTTTAAAAATACAGGTTGGATATGAATGATTTTTCCTTTAGTATTTTCAAAATAACCCTTTCTTTTCTGGATCAACATCATTTTGAATCACTTCATTTTCAATCCTTTTGTCCTTAATTCTATCTTCTTACACCTTACTCTTTAAAATCAATATTAAGAGAATTTATATTGGGAGAAAGCTTCATGAATACATTAAAGGAATCCATTCCTTTTATTTTTTAAACATCTATAGTTAGATGCAAGATCACTTGAATTTCCTTAATAATTCAGATCGTCAACAAGGAAAATATATAGCAGACTTTTTAATCAGAAAATATTTTGAATACAGATCTAATGCTAATTTGGGGGACATATAAGAAAGGAGTAATTAATTACACTATTTACTTTAACACAGAATTTCTCTCTCTACATGGTCTTTTTATATATAAAATTCAGATTTTATTCAGGCAGTATTGGCGTCATTTTACATAGATCCTGTTATCGGTGATCTCATGTTACATTTTTCAGAGGCCATAAATTCAGATATGCTGATTAAAGTCTTTCAAGCAAGATTAAGAACAAATGCTTCAATTTTCAATTATATTTATATTCTCATAGATTCTGTGAGGGTTAAAGCTAACTTAGTGTGTTATTTATTCCTGAATTTTTCAAAAATACATTTTAGACAAGCGTAATATTAACCAGAAGACCCACAAATTTAGTCTAACTTGGGAAGCATGGATTCCAGATGTTAAGATCATACAATAAAAAATTAAGAGCTATTTACATATAATAGTTTCCTACACCTTATAAATACTAATCATCATGTACCTGAATAAAAATATCTGCTACTAAACCAATACCAAAAATAATCACAAAACACACACATATGAGAAAGGGGAATGGTGTAAGGAAAACAGCATTTCACTAAAACTCAAAAGGCAGGTTCTGGTTGAAGCCCTGATGTTCTCCCACACTGTTAACACATGTTCATCAATTAACTTCCCGGGGCCTCAGTATCCTCAGGTGTAAACAAGATTAGATTAGGTAACATGATTTCTTCCTCTTTAAAAATCTGTTTCTAAAAATAGCAAAAACAAAAAAACTCTGTACTGAGAGGTGGGTAAGAAAAAAATAATGATTTTTCAAAAGAGTTGAAAACTTGGGAAGAATGTAACTTTTCCAGGAGTGTATCTGTGGGCACCACACTCCTGCCATGTGAAGCTTTTTACCTGCGGAGAACAAAATTGACTGAGGTCGCATGTTCCTTATCAATTTCATTCACAGTAGGCACTTTAAAACAGCAAAGAACCTCAGTTCAGAAACAGTACTACCAACTTACAGAGTAAATGTGAAAGCAAGAAGATGGCTAGAACAGGGGGAAAGAAAAACAACGCAGAATACAAACTGCTTTTTAAAACAATAGATTCAACCATTTTTTTTAAAATGGAAGAGTTAAATCTAAGACCAATTTTTATCTCCAATTTGGTAACTCACATTACTTCTGCACTGATTACACTGCCTACCCAAGTTTAATTTACTGTCTGTTATACTCAAATTGTGATTCTGGCAATTTTGTCTCATGGTGAGTTTTGGAATTTGTTACATATTCTTAAACGGGAACCAGCGAGGCTTAGTTTGAGAACCACTGTATTAAAGCAATGGATAAGTACAAGTATAGTTAAGCACAAAGTGTTTTCATTATAAAACTTTAATTTCAGTGTTTTTTCTTTCCCTCTTTCTGAAAACTTGCACAAAATTGGGAAAAGAAACTTAATGTAAGAGCCCCCAACATGAAAATAACTGTAATGATATATAAAGGAAATGATCTTTTTTTAAAATTAGTTTTGGGTGTACAAAGTAACGTAATTAGACATTTAAACTCCTCATAAAGTGATAACCCATGCCGAGCTACTACCGCTCTGACATCTTCTATAGTTGTTACAATACCATCGACCATCTTCCCTATGTGGTACTCCACATCCCGTGACTATATATACCTACATATTTAGTTATGGTTGACATTCAATATTGTATCTCATTTTTATAAGTACTTCCAAAGGCTAAGGATGGCCTCATGGCATTTGGATACATTTTTCACTCTCCTTCACTCAACCTGAAACTAAGAGAACCAAAGAAAGAATAATCTAGCACTTTCATATATAGCACACACTCAGTAAACTTGTAGAATCAATGAATACTTGTTAGGTTGCAAATGAATAAACACGGACCTTTATAAAATTAACATCTATGTCTAGTCTACTCGGGAAAAATTTAAAGATAGTGGTGCTGATGCAGGCATACCCATTAAAAACTGGGCTCAGTTCACCTATCCTGTCACTTTCACCTTCCATCAGTGAAGAAAAATTCTGTTTAAGACCATGAAGATAAAAACTGTTTATGTATTATTCTTAGGCAATCATTATAAAGTGATATTATCCTGATGCAGATATACCAATAAATAAGGTAACTAAACCATGTTATCCTTTAATAAAGTGTTTTTCAAGCTATAGGTCTAAAGCAATAAATTTAGTACACCCTGGTCAACATTTAAAAAAATGAAATATATTAAGAGAAAGGAAGGTGCTATTTCATAAAATTCTTGTTTCAGTTATACATCTCTATCTATGTTTGTACAGTATTATAAGATTAATTGAATTTCTTAACATACTATCATACAAGCATGCAAGTGCTGCTACAGTGGCAGTATGAGAGAGAGAGAACACCTTGGATCAGTCAGACTTGCTTTAGAATCTTTGCTACTAGCTATGTGACCTTTGATAAATGATCTTGTTCACCTTCAGCTTCTTCATGTGCAAACAGAACCAATCCTTAACATTCAAGGTTTTGGTGAGAGAATTAGAGGTAAATAGTTTCACACTGTACCTGATATGTAGTAGGCACTCTTGCTGCTAAAATTTTCAGTTATCAATTTAAACATGAAGTGTGAGGAACTATTACAAAGGAATAGCTAAAATAATATATTGGAAAGATGCTAAGAGGTTCAATTTTGTTCAAAGCATTCAGAGGGATATATAGAACACAAAATAACAGCACATTTCCATCTACATAGTATGTCATCGTGGAATTCAAAAGGACTATAAAGGAAAATCTATAATGGTTTCATTTATGTATCTAAGAGCAAATAATTATTAGGATATATATAGTCATTAAAATCAAGAACTGAAACTAATCATACTTTTTCACCCAATTTCATCAATAATTATATTGTAGCATCAACACTGGAAAATAACCTATTTTCTCAGTAGTTAGTTCCAGAATAAACACATGAAAATAAATATCCCAAGCAAGCAAAATCATTCTCCTGAGGAGGTAAAAGCAATTAATTCCTTCCCCAAATATTTATTGAGTACTTACTATAGGCCAGGCACTACTCAGTCTAGACATTAACAGCAATGAAGAAGCAACAGTCCTTATTCTCAGGGAAAATTTGGCAAAGAAGCTGAAGTATGATGACGCTAGAAGCCTTGCCCCAAATAATTTCAAACGGAAAAGAATACAGTTTACTTTGTGCTTCTGGGTCATCAGCTTATCTAACAAATCATGATTGTTTTAATTTTTTAATTACTTACAAAATAAAAACGGAAAAAAGAATTTTTTGAAAAACACCAGTCTTACATTATGTAGCTATATATTCAAATTAGTTCAAAGGCAATAACTTTACATGTTCACATTTTAAAATTTATATGCATCTCAAAACTAAGCATTTAAAAATGCAAATTTCAAGTAGGATATAAAACCATATGTGTATATAATTTCTGAAAAAATGTATCAGAAAACTGAAAACAAAATATTAACAATGGTTATTACACAGTAGCATCATAGATATTTCCTCTTTATATCCTTTCTGTATTTTCTATTCTCTGTGATATACAACTATAAAAACTAGAAAAAATTATTTTTAAAAAATCGAAGTTTTCACTTAAACTGAATATAACTATAGATATGTTACAATAGGCATTACCCAAAATAGCGTCAGAACACTTTACATTTCAAACAATCCAAAATGCATTTTGTAAGTATGATGGTATAACTAACAATAAATCTCCAGATTATTAGATGAAGAAAAAAAGCCTAATTTATTTTTTAAATGAGTCATGATACCTCATTTTGACAATTTTGCTCACTCTCTGAGCAAAATATATTAGATATTAACTTATCTAATAATATAGCTCCAAAAAGGCAGACATTATAATGCTTGAATTAATATACTAATTAATAAAATAATATTTCCTGGAAATTATAGATCCTGCAGTGTTAGTATTTTTCATACTGATAGTTTAACACTTTATCTTTTCTCTTTTAAGTTGCTTGTATCTCAAACAAGTTTGCCATCATGGGTTGGTTTTTTTTTCTGCTAAGATGAGGATTTTGTACCTGTGGAAGCTATCTTACCAATCAATGGAGGAGCGGGAATGAAAAAAATGTATCCACAGAAATGAATATTTACATGGTCAAGTGAAAAAATGCTTGGATAAAAATGCTATCCTGATTTCCTCAAAATTTTCAAAGCGTAATTGTATATATGATAATGTCAACTCCTCTGAGAAGAAGATGAAAGTGAAAAGAAAAATTTAAGGTATTTATTTCATTTCCCTCAGTGGGCTGAAAAGAACTGTTAAAAGTGCATGTGATAATCTAGTCAAAATTAAATAGTTGTAATATTAATTTTCTTTTGAAGTATCTATAAACATAAAAATCTAAAGATTTCCTTTGGTAATAGCCAGGGATTTCAGGATTTCCCCCTTTTGCTTATCTGTTTTCTGGGCTTTCTGCAATGAATATTACTTTTGTTTCTCTTTAATGGAGAAACATGGTAATTTAACTGAAATTTTAAAAATAAATTAATTTAAACATTTGATAAATAGTTTTTATGTTTGCTATTCTATGATTAAGTAGGAATAAATTTTCCTGGTCAAGGAGAAAAAAATGTTCCTAAAAGGATAACTTATGGGCCCACAATTCCAAAATATCAACAACTCTAAAATCCGTAACTTATTTAGTGGTAAACCCTGACATAACCAAAGGTAAAGCTATTATAATCATTACTTATCTCACTCTGAATAAACTTTTGCTGCCAAAAGATTAATATTAATACCTAAGATGCTAATGGAGTGTTTACATATAGAAAATATACTTTACTACTTTTCTGAAATCTAAAAAATTCTAATTTCAAATACATAGATATCACCAAAGGTTTCAGATAAGAAACTGTGGATCTGTATTAGGGATCTTATTTAAGCCTCTGACATGTATAACAAATATTTTAGTCCCACTGGGAAAAACAAGAACCATCTTAACTTTAGCTATCTAATGAAACTTAAAAAATCAGTCCCCAACATAAAAATGGTAATTCCTTCTGGTTTAAGAATGAAAGGACTCCATATTCAATATGTGTGTGTATATTTCCCAACATTACATACAAATTAAAGTCTGCCATATAATCAACATAGTAGAGCCCTTAGATCATAAAAGAGAAAGTTTAAGAATTAGATCTAGATTTGTTCATTAATATGGATAGTAATTACATGTTAGACTACAGTATGCACTACAGAAAATAATTTACATGATTTCATTCACTGTGGATACATGCTCTTTTAGGAAAGAATTATGCTCAGTGACACAGAAATAGAACATTCCTAAGCTCTTCTGCTTCTAAAACAGGACAAAATAAAAATTGAACGACTTAAACTTATGTCAAGAAAATTAATAATCATGTGTATAGCTTATACTTTATTAACTTTTAAAAGAAAAAGTTTTAAAACTCTGAAAAACGAATACATAAATATGCTTCCCTAAGAAAATATGCCAAAAAACAAAAACAAAAAATGCAGAAAAATAAAAAAACAATCCACTTATTAAACATGGGGGCTTAATGACAATCATATTAAGGACAGATATTCACCTTCTTTGGGTTGAGCCATAACTGGAGTCTGAGTTTCCTTTGTATATGTCACGATTTCTCGAGGAGGAAAGTCAACTTGTGTAATTTTAGCCATTCCAAGTTTAATAGGTCCTCGTCTGAATAAAGTGAACACAAATTTTTTAAATACAACAAATAATACACTTAAACACATCAAACCATGTTATTTTGGAAAAGTAAGAATTAAACATTGTGTACCCAACACTGTAATTTAAATCCCTGTTTTACTCAAGATATTTTAGGTGAACAATGAATTAGCTTTATCTTAACAAAAGAATTAGAAGGTAGCAAAACCAAAAGATATTTCTGAATCATTCAAGGTGTTTCTTTTTCACTTTAAAAAGGCAAACAATTTAGTTTCTTGGAGCAAATGTGTGGGCAATAATAGAGGAAGAGAATAGAAATTTCCAAGTGGTCTGCTGAATATGGTTGGTTATGGACTATGGTTGGTTTTGGCAGAGATCTCATTCTGGATGTTTTTGAAGAGTCAGATAACATGGCCCTCACTCAGATATCGTCACTATTAGGAGACTTCAGCTTTAAGACTGAAAAATGGGTTTCTATGGAAAACCTTTTTTTCCTACATATATTTTACAGAAATTGAGAATCATACAATTTAGATTTTAAAATGAAATATTTAAACTTAAATCGCTTATCTCTGCATGGCCCATACTGTCCTCAATCCAAGTATGGACAAACTACAGTGCAGGTATTTTATACCTAAACTAAAGCAACAGATCTTTTGAGTACCATAAAACTACTAAAGTGACTTCTATCTTCAGAGGGGAAACATTCTTTTTTGGTAAACAGAAGAGTTGTGGCTGAGGAAAATGGACCAAAGATACTATTAGATATTTGGGGGATCTTATCTTGGTTATCATACTAGATGTTTAAATTCTAAACCAAATAAAGTATGCATTCAAACTCCCAAAGAAGTTCTCAATTATGGAGCTGTCTTAAAAGGATATCTAATAAAGACATTGTTGTGACTTCCAGAATATCAAGCAGGATATCTGAAATTTACATACATATCATTGGTATTATAACTTTTTTCTTATATAAACATCCTTTTAGAATCCTGTACAAAAAAGGATAATAAAATTAGTAGATTTAAAAAACTGATTTTCTCTAAACGTCCTAAATGCGGGCCATGAGAAAGTTTTAATGTGTTAGGAATATCTTAGCCTTAAAAAAAGAAAAAAAAACCCAGCCATAATCAAAGAATTAAGTGGGAAAATTTAAGTACATTTAAAATAATCTAATATTCTAAGAATAAAATTTGAAATAAGAAACATTATATTCTGATTTTTAAGATGTAAACCATATGAAAAGCAAATCACTCACATATCTAGGGAAAATGGTCATGCCAACAATATTATGAACAAGTTACTAACTTGAATATATATAAGGTTTCATAGGTTAAAAAAAATCACAATATTAGAACAAACAAAATAGTCTAAGATTTAAAGGTAGAAGGGTAGGGAGGTAATACCTTACTTATCCAAAAGCTAGTTTAACTGAGAATAGGAAACAATTGGGGTTCGGGGAGCCTCAGGGCAGCCAATAGAGAGGCTTTTTAGTTAATGTACAAGAAGCTCTTGTACTTTCCTTATCTGCCCTAATACAAGGCATATTTACTCTTACTTTAGACATCATTCCAAAGGTATTGGTCGTATGTTTTAGAAGCTGCAAATTATGAAGGGAAAATAGCTATCTCAGTCAGGCGCAACGGCAGCAGCAAAAGTATTTTGCACTGGAGACTAAATAAATGAGTGAATAAATGAATAAATCAACAGCAATCTGGGGCCATAGTGTAGAGACCAACAGCTCTGTTCCACTCAAAACCTTAGAAATCATCAGTGAATTTTAATATAGGGAAATAAATTAATATTCATATTGAGTAACCCAGAAAAAGTTGAGTTACATGTAGAATATGTATTTTTAAAAGTCTGGGAAGTTTGTAATACATCTTAGAAAAACTTACATCAAAAATATAGAAATAATAAAAGGAATCTGGACACTTAAATAGGTAGACTTAGGGTACTTGGAAAATCACACACATAGACTATTTCTTTCACTGAATTTTAGAGGATAAATGAGGTGTCACAGTAAAATATAACTCTTTTCCTAACTATATACTGCATATTAGAAATTTAAGCAAAATAAAATTAGGACAGTTTCACAAAGAATCAAATTAATTATAAAAGAGGGAAGGTAATAAATCTATTCAATACCCCAAATCGGAATCTGAGTGAAGCTGAAGAACTGATGGATCTGTATCCCAATGCAGCGTCCTAAATGGTTGTAGGACAACCATGAAGCATTAGCAGAAAAGGCCATAAGTTAGTCAAGCAAATACACTCTATGAATAGCTAAAGTACTGTTCACAATTAAAACCCACATGTTCTAGTTAGTACCAAAAACACACCAGGTACCACTCAATGCTCTAGTGCATGCAACAAGCATAATATAGTTAAAGATGCAAACATACAACCCAGAATAGTTAAAAGACAGTATTTTCAGATTATGGGAAACTAATATTGCACAATAATGGATAAGAACAGCCAAGCACACAACAACCTAAATAATACATTATTTTTGGATGATAAGCTAGGCTATAAAAAGTTTAAAATTTAAGTTTCCTAATGAAGAAAACATTAGTAAAAACATCTTAGTTAACATGTTATAATCTTGCCCAAAGCATTAAATGTGTGCAGGAAATTGTCATATTGCTAAAGGAAATGAGTCAACACATAAGCCTTTCGGTAAGAAAGCCAAAGACTATTCCACTGGGATACAAAATAGCTAAAGTTTCCAAAATGTGACCCTTACGTAATTTATGGGTTAAGCACTGCCTTGGGCTTATATGTCATCTGCTTTAGAAAGCAGCCGAAGATTTCTGTCTCTAGGAAAAAATAGATTTTTCCCAGAAAAAAATATTTTATGTTCAAAGGATTTACCTAAACTTTTAGAGAGTATCAATCCTAAATAAATATTCAGTTGTACTTTATTTAGCCTTGTCTACTGGGTAAATACCTTACACAGGATCTTTTTCACTTAAACAAAATGTAGTCATTACTAGAACAAAAGGTACTTTATCACACTGGCATTCTTATAGGTTAGCAATACATAATTATATACAGTACCGCATGATGCTCATAGTCTTTATTAAAAAGTTAAGCATAATACGTTCAGAGCTACCATTTTGTCAAAATACGTTTCTCACTCATATTAGTTACGTACAACTAAAACTGCTATAATATTTACATACCGTGTTTCCCCGAAAATAAGACCTAGCTGGACCATCAGCTCTAATGCGTGTTCTGGAGCAAAAATTAATATAAGACCCAGCCTTATTTTACTATAATATAAAACCGGGTCTTATCTAACATAAGACTGGGTTTTATATTAATTTTTGCTTCAGAACACACATTAGAGCTGATGATCTAGCTAGGTCTTGTTTTCGGGGAGACAGGGTACAACAAATGATTTCTATACTTTATTTGCCTATACAATTTATCAACAAAAACAATCTGATGACTTGAATTAGAGGAATTCTTCATTTTAAAACTATAAACATCTTGGGACTTAAACAGTACTGTGTGTATGTAAAGAAAGAAGAGGCCACAGTGAAGATTTACTTTGTCAAAGCAATGAACAGCAACAAACTTAGGCTTTGTGAAACCAGAAGCGGTTGTATGAGAACATTTCTCTCCAAGGAATGTTCTGTCAACAGCCTTTACATTATATGAGAGCTCTAGCTGTTATCAATTACGTAGAGCTCCTTGTGGAGGATGTCATTTTAGTCTAAAATCAAGTAAAACTTTGCTGCAAAATATAGTCAGTACAGAAAACACACTGCACAACATATGGGATTACATTTATTAAAGGCATCTGTAGACATATAAAGTAAAATTCCAATATAATCCAAAAGCCTGAGAGATAAACTGGTCAAGAATGGAAAAAAGGAATAAGAGGCATGGATTTCCCAATTAAATAACAGCCACCACCTAAATTTTAGAGATAACAGAAGCGATTGAGAAAGTGAACTAGAATCCTAATGAAATGTAGCTTCCTATTCTCCCATCCAAGTACTAACCAGGCCCGACCCTGCGTAGCTTCCAAGATCAGACGAGATCGGGCGCGTTCAGGGTGGTATGGCCATAGACAAGCTTCCTATTCTCAAAGTTAGAGAAATATCACTTTTCAAGACCTTTCATTTTTTTCATAAATTACCACCAGGCCCAATAGAAATTTTTGGCATTTAGAAATAGTGATTTTGATGTATTTCGATATCATATTTGGTAATGGCTAATATATCTCTTTCCTCTCTCCTAGTATACTAATCTTAGACTATTCTGGCTATTTCACACCTCTTCATGCATTTTCCTATGATATTTCTTCTTTTTCTCTTTATTCTTTCATTACCATCATGCCTACAATTTGAGTGCATTGTTTCATTCTCAGACCCTAGTATTATTTTTCAAAGTCATATATTTAGAAATGTTATTATTTTATTGCCAATGGCACCAATTAATCAACATTAATTATCTTCCTACTATGAAATCTTGAGATGATTTAGTGGAATTCATAGTTTTCTACTCGTGTGTGTGTGTGTGTGTTTGTGTGTGTGTGTGTAATGAACATACTCAGCTCTCTACTAATGTTTAAAGTGAGTTCAAAGAAGAGAATATATGTATTAAGATTAAAAAGATATATCGCCTCATTCAAAAAGGATTTTTTTCCTGTCCTGTTAAACTTAGAAGAAACTAATTTTGCATTCATTCTCCAATAAGAACAAATACTACTAAAGATATTTAAATACCTATTTTCTTGTTTTACAACTTATCATTAAAAATCTACACTTGAAACCAAACACAAGTTAGCACACTATCATTAGACCTTTTCAATACAGTAAACAACATTCTTAATTTTTAAAAATTAAAGTATAGTTGACATACAACATCCTGAGTTTCAGGTGTACAACATAGTTATTCAACATTTACATACCTTATGAAGTGATCACTGCAATAAATCTAGTAAACATCTGTCCCTGAACAGTTATTACGATACTATTAACTATATTCCCTACCTGAACATTACATCCCCATGACTTATTTTATAACTGGAAGTTTGTACGTCTTATTCCCCTTCACCTTTTTTGCCCATTCACATTCCCCTTCTCTGTGGCAATCATCAATTTGTTCTCTACATCTATGAGTCTGTCTGTTTTGTTTGTATGCTTTGTTTTTTAGATTCCACATGCAAATGCGATTATTTGGTATGTCTTTATCAGTCTGACTTATATCACTTAGCATAATACCCTCTAAGTCCATCCATGTTGTCACAAATGGCAAGATCTTTCTTTTTTATGGCTAAGTAATATTCCACTGTGTGTGTGTGTGTGTGTGTGTGTGTGTGTGTGTGTGTGTATTACGTCTCTATTCAAGTCCTCTGCCCACTTTTTAACTGGTTTGTTTTTTGATGTTGAATTATATGTGTTCTTTATATATTTTGGATATTAAACCCTTATTGGATATATCATTTGTGACTATCTTCTCCCGTAAATCAATGACATAATCACTAGAGTAAGTTCCATGAAGGCAAGGGCCATGAACACTTTATGTGCTATAGTAACCTACATAGTATTTAACGTTAAATTGACAATTCGATGAGTATGTGTTCCATATACAAATATTTTCTTAACAGTATTTACTCCCTCTACCAATTTACTATACTCCAGTGGGTCTTTAATCTCTAGGTTCCCCAGTGAAACTCAGGACATGTTTTAATTCATATTATTAAAACCAAGTAGATGTTATATAATATTTTTTAAAGCAAACCTGCTAATATTGCATTAAAATAATCTTTCTACTTTTATTCAAAATCAAGAAAACGGGAGCTCAGAATGAACACAGTATATTATATACACAAAATAATGTACACTATCAAATAAAGAAATTTAATAAATATAATAGCTTTTTTCTATTTGGGAAAATATTTTTACTATGGTAATGTTGTAGAATGAAAAAAAAACAAAAAAACCCTTCACTTGAAATACCATTTGCTTACTAGCAAAGGAATACTAATGTATTTGTATAAAAACACAGAGGTATGAATTTAAAAAAA
Organism: Rhinolophus sinicus; assembly: GCF_057876585.1. Lineage (NCBI taxonomy): Eukaryota > Metazoa > Chordata > Mammalia > Chiroptera > Rhinolophidae > Rhinolophus > Rhinolophus sinicus. The sequence continues at coordinate 160,652,479 of NC_142517.1, read as the reverse complement.
AATAAATTTAGCCTTAAAGATAAATGTAGACTAAATAATCTATAATACATACTATTTTATAAAGTAACATTATTACTAAAAAGAAATTTTTTTTTTAAATGATAAAGAGTTGTCATTTATCTCTATTGACAGTATTGCTTAGACTTGCAATTTTGGTTCTATATACAGAACAGTTTTGGAAAGCACATCTCAAATTCAAACTGAACCTTTTGTGCCTTCTAATTATTAACGATAACCTGATTATTCAGGAACTGATTAAAGTACTAAGTCTATGGATTATCTAGCTCCCTCACTCTTCTTTTTTCTTGCTCTGTTTTTAGATACTCATTACTTGTTTGTAACTCCAATCAGAGGGGATCAGGCACAAAAAACATAACACTTCTCAATTTATTTCTTATTAAAAGGTGTATTAAGAAGGACATGTAACTTCCTGGTCCAAAATAAGGATTCTGAATAAAGATTTTAACTAGTTATGTTTAATTTCAAAAGTCAAAAAGTATGATACTGTTAAAGACTTGTTACTGTTTTATGTGGTGAGGGAGAGAGGAAAGGAAGAAGAGGAATAAGTAATACGTTAACACTTTTCCCAATACAATCTTTAGGAAGAAACTGAAATCTTACTGAACTTTTGAAAAGCAAGAACCAACATGTGTGTAGGACCCTAAAACAAACATGAGATAGTTTTACAAGAAAGATGTGAATTCAGGAAAACTTGGCAGGAAACACTCTTCATTTTTAATTGAGGTATAACTGACACCTAACATTCTATTAATTTCAGGTGTTCAACAACATAAGGATTCCATATTGTACATACTGTGAAATAATCACCACAATAAGTCTAGTTAATATCATCACCACACACAGTTACAAATTTCTTTTTCTTGTGATGAGAACTTTTAAGATCTACTCTTAGCAACTTTCAAATATGCAATACAGTACTGTTAACTATATCACCATGCTGTACATTACATCTCCATGCCTTACTTATTTTATAACTGGAAGTGTGTACCTTTTGACCCCCCCCTTCACCCATTTTGCCCACTCTGTCCCACACCTCTGGCAACCACCAACCTGTTCTATGTATGACCTTATTTATTTTTTAAGATTCCACATATAAATGAGATCATACAGTATTTGTCTTTCTCTTATTTCACATAGGGTAATACCCTCAAGGCAGTGAAGACACTTAATGTTTCCTTAACAGTTATTCCTTATTCTTGATATTTTATGTGTTATTATTGTCTATCTTAATTAGACCTACTGAATGAATAGAACAGAATTGGGCTGTTTAACTGGATTGCTTAGATTTTCAATTACTGAATGGGGAATTAAGCACAGCAAAGAGGTTTTACACAGTTTATACCCAAAACAGTCACATAAGCAATATAAAGATTGCTTAAATAGAAAACGTTTAAATGAATTAACACCTCCATTTTCATATAAAATAATTAGCATAAAATCAGTTAACTATTCAGTACTAAGTTAATGAAGTATGACAGTTAAAACTGTAAAAATTTTCCCTCAATTTACAACAATTTCTATGCCATTTAGATTTCAAAATATTAACTAACAACATAACTATTTAGAGTTCCTCTAAAGCACTGACAGTATATGGGCATTAAATGCATTCTATCATTAAAATATTAAAAGAAAATTACTATACCTAGATCCCACCGCGCCATCTCCAGAGTCTTGGCTTCCAGCTTCACTTGGTGTGCTCACAGATTTGGAGGATGGAGACATAGGAGGAGGGACTAAATAGTGAAACAGACAGGTATCCGCTGTTACTACACGGAGAGGTTGCTCAGCTTATGACGTTTCAAAAGCAATTTAATATGAAGTAATTAACAAAAAAGAAAAAATGGCAAACCAAAAAAAACAAAAATACACGAATGAAAATGAACAGTAGAAAGAAGAGGAGAAAGACAAAATTAACAATGCATGCTGACAATTCATGCAATTTCTCTGGCAAAATGCATTTGGGCTTTATATTAAAAAAAAAAAAAAAAAGCAAGATTATAGATGGATGCATCTTCATCTCAGCCAACACCAAATGTGGGCACTAATTTTCAAAGGAGAGCATTCCTTCTCCTCTCTTTAACTTCTCACTTTTAAGATGACCAGATTATAAATATTATTTATAACTGCTGTCAAAATCAAAACTCTGAAGTATGCTTCAAAAGTCATTTGACTCTCAGGTTTTCAGACATTTATTTTTTAATGTTAATTTTTGTCTAACAATTTTTTGTTTCAAATATAAACATCTTAAATTATTTAATTTTTCCTCCACCAAAAAAAAAAAATGGGGTGGGGGGCAATTCAGAGAAATGACTTGCTAAAGGAATGGCTCCTTTAAAATTTCCGTTAGTTTCCAGCAATTTGGGTGAAAAATGCAAACAGGCCATAAAACAGCATGCATTCTGGACATGATGCATAACATAAAGTGATGCATGCAACTGAAACAAGGCAAGACTTATGGTAACTTCCTTACCCCAGTATTCAGAAAAAACTGAAGTGTACAGACAAAGATACAGACACCCAAAATATTCTTAATCCCTTCTTATAGAAAAATACACATTTTTCATAGTATATAAAACAAACAGCAAATGCTTTCCCTTAATTTGTTAATTTTAACATTCTATACCAACAGTTGAACGTGCATATTTCATGCTATTACATTTGTAAAACTTGATTACCATTGCAGAGAGTATAGGAGGATCATCACTGCCATCTTCTGGTTAAATTTTACCATAATTGTCCCCAAGCCCAACTATCTTTTTAAAGTAATTTTTCCATGTACAGTATTAAGTGACTAATACTTTTATGTTGAGCTGCAAGCCCTTCTTTTAATAGTCTACTCAAAAGAAGGTAAGTTCCCAGTTATATAGGAACTAAATACGTATTTAATTAAAAATACGTGTTTTTGAAATTGTCACATTCACTAAACCCTTAAAATTACGTTTAAATATTTATACATGCTGCAGTAGAAATAGTGGGTTTGCTAATCTCACGAAATGTACAAGGTTTGTATGATGAATTACATCTTAAACATAGGTACACAACTGATCATTCTTATTTTTTCAGTGGCAAATTCTATTGGTCATCAGTAAGATTAGAAAACAAAAAATCATAGCTACAATGTTTCCTTAGATACTGTAGTTATTACGTAAATTCCAAAGAACTATAAAAACATAATCAAATGTTTCTAATTCTGTGATTAAATCTCTCAGAAACATGACTAACCCAGATTGCCTTCATACAGTTCACGGTGGATGGCACTGTGCTAGGTGCTCATGTATAACTCAAAGGAGCTCAAAATGACTTATATCTAAAGTAAAAGAATAGTAATATCCCCCAACCTCTCTTAGGTTACGTTTCCTCATCTTTTTGTCTATCTCTCACTGTGAAGCTTCCCTTAGTCTAAGTTCCTAATGTATAGGAATAAAGAGTAATATCTAACAGTGGTTTGCCTACTGTGCTATAAGCATAAATACGTGTTATTCATATTAAAGATTTTCAAAGAAGAAAACCCGTATTCTTTAAATTATATGCTTAACTTCACGCTTAGGAAATAATTTTTCTAAGTAACCTATTAGGAAGATTGTAGGGAAATAGTAATATTCCTCTCAATCTAATGATTTGTGATGAACTATAAAATTATTTTCCAGTTTAATATATTTTTTCCCCTTTCTGGTGACTTCAAGTATCAATGACTCCACTCAACAGTATCTGACTTGGTTAAGACCATATTAAAAAGAAATGTTACCCCAAATTCTTTATGGAAACATGTTAAATAGTAATTACACATACATAAATAAATATACTAGCCAATTCTGAAATAAAAGTTTCAGAAATAAAAACAAAATCACGGGGGTGATGCTACCAAAATATCACAATTTCTCAGCCAGAAGCAAAGTAAATCACCATAACTTCAAATTTGTAATTAGATAAAAATCTCTATCCCAGAACTATATTCTCTCTGTCAGAAAATAGTTTTCAAGTCAAATGATGAAGAGGACTTATTAAGGGTTCAACTTTATCTTGCCATAATAAATAATGTATACCACAGAAGGAACAAACATAAATAAAATAAAATTACTATTACTGAAAAATGAGAATGTCAATAGGAAAAAAAGGGAATGATATCATCATTTGCTGACTATCATATTTTAACTCAATTAGTCTAGAAAAATCAAAGAATAGTGTAATTGCATAATAAGGCAATGCCAGTATACTCCTGGACTCCAACAAATGACCCCTGAGAACAAATACAAGCATGCATTCAGGGAGATTTAAAAAACTAAACAACTCACTGCCTCTCAAATCTCAGAAGAGACTCAATTCCAGAATTCATTTTTAAAGATGATTTAAGAGTCCAATCAGCTTTGAAAATAACATAAGCTACTAATAATTAGCTTTTGCCAAATATGTAAAATATGATGTGCTTAGTAAGAACAGTGATTCAGTCGGATTACCTTACTCCACACTTCTGTAAATAAAATAGCCTAAAACAGGCCTTCAATGGTACAAAATAAAAGATTTAATATTAACATATGTGAGTAAATAAATTTAAGTTTCTTAGAAGTTTAGAGCAAAGATACCTATTTTCCTTCTTTGAGAACCGAAGGAGAAATATAAACTGAAAACCAAATCTATACCACATTCATTGATTGATCATGTAAGTAATACTGACAGGCTGTGACTCCTAATGCTCTAGGACAAAAAGCCAATTGAGAAGGCCTTTCCTGCCACCTTAGATTTTGGCCTTCAACAGATATAAAACTAACATTGCTGCCTTTTGGTCTGTGAAGAAACAACTAGAATATTTTTTAAGCACAAAGGACTTGGGAATGCACCTAGATTTAGAATTAGAATTAAATTTGAGTCAACGATTCAGAACTACACAGAAGTCTCAGAGATGAAGGATGGTACATAGCCCAATTATTTTTCAAGTAGAAGAAAGCCTCTGTCAAGAAGGGGCTTTGCCAGAAAGAAAGGCCTAGAAAGGCGGACAGTCAAGAATGCAAGGAATGGAAGTGTTGGTAGAAAACAGTGAAGTGGACGGAATGAGCTTCAGAGATAACTGCAAAGTTGTGAGGTCACTTCTATGATACTTAGTATTCAAACATAGACTGTGTTACAATAACGCCTCCTTGTGGATACAAGTGCTGCCAGCTGGGAATATCAATATTTAAAATAATTTTATACCTTACTCTTTTTGTCCTGAAAGATGTTGCTTTAAACCTTAACTCTCTGAAATACGATTAATTTCTCCCTTTTCTATGTCCCTTTTTCCTGATAATGAAGTTTCTCCTCCACTAATCTCCAGAGCATCACATAAATTTTTTAAAGAAATTAATAAAAATAAAATTTTATAGTATTAAAGTACTATAAGAACTATTTGTTAAAATTAGATTAAAAATGACTTGAAAAATGACCTGGTACATGGAAAGCATTCTATCTAACAATCAAATTTAAAATATTGAAAATTTACAAGGAGAGAGGGAGGGAAAAAATGAAGCAATACATATTTTGACTAGTAAATTTCTTGTTTTTTCCTAATAAAGAAAATCCAGATAATAAACTATCACATTAATCAAAGTACTCTACCAAATTGATATGACTCAGGCTACAGAGTAATTGACAATATGTTTTCTCTCTTTTCAAGATAGTGAAAAGAGTAGTTACACATACAAAAAAATTCACTTTATTTTTTTCAATCATCAATGTTTAGAACTCCAAATTTGATACATGTCTTGAATGTTGTGTCTGAAATTAACTTTCCTAAGACTGGCCTCTTAATTGTTAAAAAAAAAAAAAAAAAAATCAAGTCATACCTCTTTTATGAAGTATTCAAATTTGTTTCCACTATGCATTTTCCTAAAATTTAAACAATAAGATCTTGTTGTTGCTTTTAAAGTAGAATGGCTTTGGGCCGGCCCGGTGGCTCAGGCAGTTAGAGCTCCATGCTCCTAACGCCGAAGGCTGCAGGTTCGATTCCCACATGGGCCAGTGGGCTCTCAACCACAAGGTTGCCAGTTCAATTCTTCGAGTCCCGCAAGGGATGGTGGGCAGCACCACCTGCAACTAAGATTGAACACAGCACCTTGAGCTGAAGCTGTCACTGAGCTCCCAGATGGCTCAGTTGGTTGGAGTGTGTCCTCTCAACCACAACGTTGCCGGTTCAACTCCCGCAAGGGATGGTGGGCTGCGCCCCCTGCAACTAACAACGGCAACTGGACCTGGAGCTGAGCTGCGCCCTCCACAACTAAGACTGAAAGGACAACAACTTAAAGCTGAACGGCACCTCCACAACTAAGATTGAAAGGACAACAACTTGACTTGGAAAAGGATACTCAAGAACTCTCTTGAGTTCTCACATGGAGAGAACTCAGCCCTCCCACTAACAACCAACACCAACTTGCCAGCCATAGGAAAGAGCCCCCTTGAAAGCAAATCCTCTAGCCCAAGTCAAGACTTCATATGACTACAACTCTGACTAACATCTTGACTTCTACCTCATTAGAGACCCTGGACCAGAACCACTTGGCTAAGCCACTACTAAATTCCTGACTGGCAGAAATTGTGAGATAATAAATGTTTATTATTAAAAAACAAAAACAAAAAAAAACCTGATACAAGAAGAAACAGAAAACTTGAATTGACTATAACCATAAAAAATAAACAACAAAATATCTTAAAATGGTTAAAAAACAAAACAAAAAAACCCCTGCTCTCCACTACCCCCTGGGGGGTAAGTGCCATAATCCCAGGCAGCTTTACAGTTCAATTTAATCAAGTTTTTAAGGAACAGGTAATACCTATCTTTTACAAGTTGTTCTATAAAATAGCAAAAGGGAAAGCTATCTGATTTATTTTAAAACCATAACCAGATGGCCACTGAACATGGTCAGTACAAGAAAATCACAGGCAAATTTCATTTATTACTACATATACAAAAATCCTGAATAAAACATTAACTAATCTATTTTACAAATACACAAAAAAACCTCACCTGCCACCCCTGGAGGTGATTATTAGTAATTAAAGTGAAAAAAATTAAGCATCTCCTGTTTTTTCTAATAGGAAATACCTTTAAAGTAACCAAATAGCCCTAGTTATGGAGGGGAAGCTCCCCTTTACAGAAGAACTTCAGCCAATAAATAAATATAGAAGAAATGATGAAATTGCAAAAATAATTCTGCAACTTCTAATTAAGACTGATTTAGATAACGATCATCAGTAAGTATTAAAACTATTTGGTGAAAAGTTGATGGAGAAATAAATATTCATACGGTGCCAAAGTATCACCTCCAGATATTACTTCCTAATTGCAAGAAGAAAAAACATGTAACTATGATATGGAAACCTGGTTATCATAATCGTACCCCAGTAATCAATCTTGGTATCACTAAAAGCTCAACATCCAGACATATATGCTACTGATGTGATGCAACATAAAGTACATAGCTTCCTCTGTGAGACATTCTTTCCAAAAGATGTTCAACCTGAAGCTAATCAAGGTTTATGCTCTAATTTCCAGTTAAGAGGAAATCAAAGGAGAAATAAAGCTAAATGTGAGAAAATCATCAGAAGGTGGGCTCTTCTAGAGACCAGTTGGCCCACTCTCTTTAACAAGTCACTAACTTGGGTCAAAAAGTAGTGCGTGTGTAGAAGATCTTCTAGATTTAGAAAGACTGAGAACATGTACTAAATGCAGTGTATGGTGCAGCAAGATTTTGGGGGAAACTTAAGCTAAATTTTTTTGAGGGAAAGAAAAACGTTTATGAAGCTAGGGCTATTTTGAAAAAAGAGAAAAGGAGAGGGTGACTTTCTATATCAGAAACTAGGATATAACACAGCCATAGGATTTAAACTGTGGGTTAACACTATAAAATCAGACAAATAGATCAACAGTGAAAATACAGAGCCCAAAAATGCCCGTAAGTATATGGGAACTGATTATATGGCAAAGTTGGCACCAGGTATCAGTGGAGGAAAAGATGGACTATATAATAAACAGTTTTGAGAAAATCAGCTAACGATATAGAGAAAAATTAGCTTAGATCCCTATCTCATACTATATTTAAAAATGTGACCCAAATATCTAAAGGTAAAGGCTAAAACTATAAAACCTAACAGAAAAATGTAAAATAATGTATTTATTTCTTCAAAGTAGGAAAGGAATTTTTTTTTAAGAAAACCAAAAAGCACAGAAAAAGTTGTAATTGGTAGATTTGACTATATCAAAGTGAAGGATTTGAACAAATCAAAATGAAGGATTCTGTTCAATGAAGGATACTATAAACAGAGTTAACAGGTAATAGACTGTGAGAAGGTATTTTTGAAAAGCCTAAAACATAGAAGTCCTCTCAAAAATATACAAGTAACTCCTACAAGTCAGCAAGATAAAGAACCCCAATGGTAAGGGGGAAAAGAACATAAATATGGAATTCATTGAGGGAAAAATCTGAATACTTAATAGATATATGAAGAAATGGTCAACCTTGCTGTAATCAGATAAATGAATATTAAAACATTTTGGCATTACACACAATCAAGTTGACAAAAATTAGAAAGTTGGATAAAATTGGATCATATCAAGTAATAATGTGAATATGGTGAAACAGTTCCTTTCTCATGCACTGGTAGTGGGAGGGTAAACTTGAGAGTGGTATGCAGAACTTAATCGATTTAAGTAATCCTACACACAATAACACAGCAAGTCAATTCTTGGGCATTCACCCCACAGAAACTCTTCTACAGTCCTTAAGGGAAAGATTATATTCTTTGCAGTGTTGTTTGTGACAGCAAAGCAAAGAGATAGAAGCAATCTAAGTGCCTATCACTTGGCAACAGGTAAGTAAAATATGGCGCAGTATATGACAGAATATTGTGCATGAGTCAGAAATCAATAACTAGATTTGTATACAGCAACATGGATAGATCTCAAATATAATACTGCCTGACAGGAAAAAAATAAACAGAATGAGACATACTGCACAATGTCATTTATGTATATAAAACAACACACATATATAAAAACCTTGAAAAATGTAAACACATGTAGGACAGATCAAAAGGGCGTAAGTTAAAAATGCAAGAGTAAGTATTTAATGTAAGACTGGAAAGAAGAATGAAATTGGAGATGGGGAATAAGGGAAAAACACACACAAACACATATACACAACTAAAGAATGATCTTTCAAGAATTGAGGATGGAGGTGGGCTATGAATTAAGAAATAGGAGCAAGTGAATTCAGTGAAACTGATGTCCTGAAAAGAACAGAAAAGGAAAAAAATCCTACAGGAGTAAAACAAAAGCCAAAGGCTTGGAAAAAATAATCACTCGAAGACTTATACAACTAACAAGCAACTTGGTATTTTTTTAAAACGAGATAATAGTGTTCTGACTCATTTAGTTTTAAAACTGCAATATGCAACATAAGCTTACTAAATAAAGATATAAAAATTAATATATTTCAATCTTCAAACTCTACCAATAAAGAAAAGGCAAATGAACTGAAAGAAATAACAAGACGACCATAAGAATAACGAGATTTTTCATTTTGAAACCTTTTAGAAATAAGGACAGCTCTAAGGACAGTCATGTTGCAGTTTCACAACAGGGATACAGCAGTTACCATCTCTAGTATTTGTTCCCTGCACTAGACAGAATTAGCCCACAAGCTACCCCTGAAATTTTAGGTTCCTAAAGGACAACAGCCATGTCAAACTAAAGTACAATGTAACAACACCCAGCTCAAAATTGTTTTAAGTAAACATATTTAATGCTTTCGGATATGAACCTGTCTTCAATATCTCTACTATTTCAGCTTTTTGGTCTAGCACTGCTATCAAAATGAAGTAACACAAAAAAAGAATAGGATTAAGTCAATCACTGTCAAAATTAGCTACCAATATTATTTCCATATTAGTATTGAAAGCAGAAGGCCATAAGCTTCTCGTTCCCCTCCTACACCTTTGAACACTAATATACTTTTAGAACTTTGGTTGATTATACCTGTCTAACCTACAGACAGGAAAATAGAGTTAAGATCAGGAATCAGTCATCTTTGAGCTTAATACAGTATGCAGAGAAAACTTGTTCAACAAATATTTGTTGAAATAAATTACTGATTTAACAAGAAAAGTAAACTGGTGGTTCAGTATATGTTAATAAACATAATCTTGCAGCTCTTTTGAACAAACAAAATAACCATGTATTAGCACATATGAAAACAGACAATTCCAAATAAATTATAAGGTTAATAATATTTAAGAGACACAAATAGGAAAAATATGTAAATTTATTAAGTGAACTAACTTATCCAGGTACATCTGAGCTGAACAGATAATACATCTATCTCTTATAAATGGATATATTCTTATCCTTACCAATGGGGGATTCTGGAGTTAGCCCCATGCTTTGAAGCAATGCTTCAGCTTCTCTTCTCTTTTTTTCAAGATCTGATTCTTCTTGCACAGGAGCAACTGCTTCCTTCTTCTGATCAGTCTAAATTTTTTAAGTTAAAAACGTAAGTTTATGTATAGTATGCAATATTTGCAAAAAATGTATTAAAAATGTGCTAACACTGTATACTTTTAGGGGTAGACTTAGTTTTGAATACACATAGTCCTTAAATGAAAATCTTTCATAACAGAGTTCTAATAAGTAATCTCCAAACTACAGGTATGTACTAAATTGATCCATTTTTGTATGTAATCAAAGAGTTCCCACAAAAATTTTCCCAACAGATAAATTCTAAAAGTATTGTCAACTTGTAATTATCTACAGTTTTCAATTGCTATCCAGAGTCAGGAATTTTGTGCCCCAATGGCACAAAATCTTAGATATAAATATTATAACTCTATGAAAAAAATGGAATTATTTAAAAGATAACAATTTTAAGTTAACAGGCAATTCAATTTGTTGAAAAAGTACGAGTACCTCAAACTTCTATAGGCAGTTTCATTGTATTTATGCAACTTTAGGTAAGGATGCTTGTCACAAATGCATCTAGACAAAAGTATTTTCATTTTATAAACTATAGGTTTTATTTTTATGATAAAAACATGGTTGGGTTTGGTAAAATTCACTTTTGCATAGCACAAAACATTTTTTTATTTTATTTTATTTATTTATTTATTTATTTATTTATTTATTTAATTAAATTTATTGGGGTGACAATTGTTAGTAAAATTACATAGATTTCAGGTGCACAATTCTGTATTACATCATCTATAAATCCCATTGTGTGTTCACCACCCAGAGTCAGTTCTCCTTCCATCACCATATATTCGATCCCCCTTACCCTCATCTCCCACCCCCCACTCCCCACCCCCCCTTACCCTCTGGCAACCACTAATCTATTGTCTGTGTCTATGAGTTTCTGTTTCTCATTTGTTTGTCTTGTTCTTTTGTTGTTTTTGGTTTATATACCACATATCAGTGAAATCACAAAACATTTTAAAATGGAATTCTTGCCAGCTTTTATTTTAGCCATTTAGTGTTAGCAAAATCTTCCAGTTAAACTAGATGAGCATCAATACTCTCAGATCATCCCAAACATCCCAAGTGAAATTTAAGCCTTCAAGGAAAGTTTCATATATATAGTAGTCCCACCTTATCTGCAGATTTGCTGTCCGTGACTTTAGTTACCTATGGTCAATCTCAGCCTGAAACTATTCAGTGGAAATTTTCAGAAATAAATAATCTGTACATTTTAAAGTGCATGCTGTTGTGAGTATCGTGAGGAAATCTCTGTCCCACTACGGCCAGCCTAGGATGTGACTGACCCCTTTGTCCAGCATATTAATGCTGTATATGATACCCGCCCATAAGTCACTTAGCAGCCATCTAGATTATCAGATCAATTATCGTGGTATTACAGTGCGTGTATTCATGGAATCCTTATTTTACTTAATAATGCCCCAAAGCCGAAGATATAGGATATGCCAAAGAGAAGCCATAAAGTGTATCCTTTAAGTGAAAAGGTGAAAATTCTTGACTTAATAAGAAAAAGAAATTGTATGCTGAGGTTGCTAAGATCTATGGTAAGAATATTCTATCCGTGTAATTGTAAAGAGGGAAAAATAAATTTATGCTAGCTTGCTGAGAGACCACATTCACATAACTTTTATTACAGTACATTATAATTTTTCCATTTCATTACAGTCATGTGCTACATAACATTTTGGTCAACGATGGACTAGAAATACGGCGGTTGCCCCATAAGATTATAAGGGAGCTGAAAAATTCCTATCACCTAGTGATGTTGTAGCACAACACATTGCTCACGTGTTTGTGCGATGCTGGTGTAAATAAAGATACCAGTTGTATAAATGGATAGCACATACAATTATGGACAGTACTTAATATTTGATAATAATAAATGACTATTATTGCTTTATATATTTACCATACTATACTTTAACATCATTTTAGAGTGTACTCTTTCTATTTATAAAAAATAAATGTGCCGTAAAACAGCACACATAACAGTTATGCCAGCAGCAGCCACATATGTGTACATCTCATTTCCCATGTGTTTACACGTATGTACCACGCTGATTTAATGTCATATTGTTTTGTAAGTAACATGCTGTACAGGTTTGTAGTCTTAGGAGCAACAGGCTACACCATATAACCTTTGTAGCCTAGGTGGGTAGTAGGCTATATCATCTAATGTGTGTAAGTACACATTCTGTGATGTTCATACAATGAAATCACCTAATGACACATTTTTCAGAACACATTCATCTCAAAACACATACATGTCATTAAGTGGTGCATAATGGTATTATTGTTTTTAATCTCTTACTGTGCCAAATGTATAAATTAACCTTTATCATAGGTATGTATGTACAAGAAAAAACATGGTATATATAGGGTTTGATACTAGCCGTGATTTCAGGCATCTACCGGAGGTCTTGGGAACATATCCTTTGCAGATAAGGAGGGACTACTGTGCATCTTAAATGCCTATTCTGACTGAACAACTATTACTCACACAACTATCTGCAGTGAATTTCATTAGTCATGATATTCTATGATACCATTTTAACTTAAGAAAACGCATCAGAAATTTTCATCAAAATAGCCAAGAAGACTATACTATCAAATTGACAGTTTATCTATACATAAGAATATATTTGTAAACTCGTTGTTTAATACTATTATCTCTTGTAATGTTTTATAAACTTTAAATTAGATATAAACCATGCAACAGAAAATCCTTAGAGGTCACTTATGGCCATCCTTATAAAACAAAAATTAAATTTGCTCTCAACACTGAAGGGTTTAAGGCTATAGATATTACATTGTAACGGTTCTCCAAGTCTGACTTATGCTTCTACCAGTTAGCTTTTAATGAAATAACTTAAAGCTCCAAACCTCTTATAATAATGTATCACAGAAAGAGTCAGAATAAACCAGAAAAGTCTTTAATTACAGGCCTTTACGGCGTCATACCAATGCTGCACATAAATCTTATCTTTGATTTTTCTTTTTTCCTAAGAGATTTCTACAAGTTTTGGCTATTGTTTAAGCTATCACATAGAAAAACTGGATACTAATGTCACACTTAGGACAAATTCTCTTACACTGGCCATTCAAAACATCTGTGATGAAAGTACACAAATCTGTCTAGAAAGTTTCTGTATGGATAAATGTACCTTTCAACATAGGAGCAAGTAAAATATCTCCAGCTCATGGTTAATGTATACTTCCTGTACATGAGTAAATAAATGGTAATAACAAAAATCAGAAGACATAAATTACCTGGTCCACCTTTATGATGCCATCAAACCCATTACTTGGTTAAATTATTTCAAAGACTAACTCATGATAAAGAAAATAACAAATCACCTCATCAATTAAATACTCTATTACATATTTCTGTCATTAATACTACCTACTCTGACAAATTATTAGCAGTTCAGACTAATTAAAATATTAAGATAAGTTCAAAATCCAAACTAAGTTATGACATACATATGCCACATTTTATGAACAGATGCCCCTTTATATAATAAACATATTCCTAAAAGACTAAATATGTAAATTGATCTTTTATAAATATAGAAATACATCAATCTATATGAAATATTTTTATTCAGTAAAAACATCATAGTTTAACTTACTATTTTGTCATTTTCAAATACCTGGCTTCTTTAAAATAAGAATCACCTATAGTGCTATAATTTGCAGTCGCAACTGCTGGATATTTTAACTATTCTGGAAGTACTATACACAGGTATAAGTACTTGAAATAAAATTCAATTACTTTATATTAAACTTATTTTTTTAAAATCAAACATACTTCCTTTTTTTTCCTTTCTTCTTCTTTTCTCTTCTTTTCCTCTCTGATTTGGGCCAACCGCTGCTTCTTTCGTTCCAACTCTGCCTTTAATTCACTTTTGTCCGACATGTTTGTGACCTTAAGAAGCATATAAACATTCAGAATCACCATTACATTGGTAAAAGCAGCGCTCTTAAAAATTTTGTCTTCAAGAAGAGAATCGTCTCAAGAGGCTATGAAGTTCAATGCTATGTAAAGAGAATACATAAGCTGTAATTTTTAAATAATGGAAGCATATCAATTACTAAGACTTGAAAAACAAACGTTTATAATAGATATTATTTAGAGTTGAGCACAGTAGCTAGCACATAGCTTTTTAATGTTCACACGCCCAAATGTAACATGTCTCTGGCTCTTAAAACAAAAGACACTGGTTCGCATTAAGAACCTTAACTTAGGTTATACCATACAGATCAAATCTATTACCAGAGTTTTGTATTCATTCCTCGCAATCTGATAAAAACAATATGCGGTCGGACACAAAATTCCTGTCAATTCTAAAAGAGCCATGTACTAGTAATACTGTGCACAAACGAAACACAGAAATAACCATCATTTGCTATCAAATATACTTAAAGTAAATATACTTTTAGTCAAAGCCCAGTAACAAAGTTTGACCGGCTTAACTATTATACAGACAGCTGACCAGCCCGCTCATCCTCACAGAAGGCGGAGCCTCAATGACTGACACATTCACTTTCTTAAAACTCCCAGGAAGGGAACGTCCCTGGAATTTTGTGATACAACCTCCGCGTTCGGGTACTTTCCAACACACAAACAGTGAAGGAAAACGCAATGCAAGTAGTACTGATTTCTATGTATAAAATGGAGCAAGGCGATAAGGAGGCACTCCTCCCCTGGCGTCACGGCCAAGAGGGCGCCGACCAGCACAGTGCGTCCAGGGGAGGGGCCGCTGGGCGCCCGACCAGTCTTGAGGCTCTTCGAACCACCTCCAGAGGGTCAAGAAGGGAACTCATCGCCCTGGCCTTCCTGAGTCACCACATCTCACTCTCCCGGCCTCCCTTCCCGGAGCCAGGCCTGGCGGCAATGTCAGTAGGAACTCCCAAGCCGCCCTTTTGAGTCCTAACCTGAGACACAGCAGACAGGCGGGCCTGGAGGAAAGAACAGTCAACCCACCTGTCAGGTGGCGGGATGAGGAAGAGTCCTCCCGCCTGCAAGTTCCCGGTACCGTCCCTTTCGTTCACTCCCAACACCAACAGTCGCCGCTACTAAGCTCCTCGGCTTCCCGGAGCACACAAAGAGGGATGGGCGGCGGCTGCTACGGCGAGAGCTTAGAGACAAAAGGCTTCATCAGAACGAGGTCGCTCCCAGGAAGAAGGGGTGGGGCCCTGCTGCCGGGAATGTAGCCCCTCCGAGACTTACCTGTGTAAAACAGAATCGAAGAGATGAGACAAAAGAAGACAGCCGGCCCGGGGAACCGAAGTGTTTCCGCTTTGCCAAACAGTGGGAGATTATTGCTAATATCCTCTGGATGGTAAGCAACCTGCACACTGCATACGCTGCACGGTAGACACGACCCAGCAAAACTACAAGCCCCAGCTCCAAGGAAAACCTACGTGCGGCGAGCAGTGCATTCTGGGAGTTGTGGTCAATAGTACTCGCAAACTATGCTGGGACATGTAGTTTCATAGTCTTGTGCTTCCCGACTTGGAGGCCTTCTTCCTTCAAAACTCCAGTGGGAAGCTTCCAGCACTTCTGTTTTCCGTTTTTTGATCGGTGTTGACAATGGTGTACATTACATCTTAAAATCTTCGACTCACCATTGGACCACCATTTTAAACAGGTGGTGACTCTATATATTGCACTGCACATTTTGGTAAAGAATACTTTTTAGGGTATATTTACCAGTTTTTAAAAAAAATTACTTGTATGGGTGGCCGGTTAGATCAGTTGGTTAGAGCGTGGTGCTAATAACACCAAGATTGCCTGTTTGAGCCCGAATGGGCTACTGTGAGCTGTGCCCTCCTTAAAAAAAAAAAAAAAAAAATTATAGAGGTTTCATGTGGCATCTTAGGCAAAAATCTAAATTTTGAAAATGTAGTGTAAACCCATTCTGTCAAAAAATGTGAGAAATGGTCTTGAATTAGGAAAAGATTTGTAAATCTTTACTTAGTTTTTACTAGTATTCGTTGTTGTAAACTTGCTTAGCTGGAGTAGTAAAGTTTTGAAAATTAGTAATAAAAACTTCTGATTCCTATATTTCCTCCTAAATTTCATCATGTGTATATGGAATATTCATTTGAGCCTATAAATAAAATACTTACCGTTGGAAAAAATAATAAATAAATAAATAAGACTATATTAATCAGCATAGTAAATAATTCTCCAGTACTTTGTTGCGGTCGGTAGCATTTAAATTTTCTCTCAAAGAATTTGTGAAAAGAAAGCATTTTATACTATTGAAATCTAAACCAAGCAAAAATGGTTTCCACAGTTGTTGAGTTATTTAATATACAAAGAAAGCAAAAGTTATTGGAATATGAATTTACCAAAAATTTATGGGTTGATACATATTTTTTAAAACTAAAGCATCATTTGGCAAGAATTAAAGCTAACACCAAAGCAGTGTCTTTTTTATATTCCAGAAGGACATTGCCCAAGTCTAGGATTAACCTTCAGGATTCAAATCTAAGTCCTTGGGCCTGTGCCTAGTCTTTTACTTAGCTTGCTCTGCCTATATACAAGATCAATAGCTCAGAAAGAAATTTGAGAAAGAAAATCCTTCAAATTCTGAGACTTTTCCCCATAATCTAAAATTTCAGAGAGCTTTATACCTATACAGCTATATCTCGGAGATATTGCAGGATTGGTTCCAGATCACAGAAATAAAGTGAGTATCACAATAACGTGAGTCATAATCTTTTTGCTGTTGGAAAGTCTTGCCTTCAATTTGTTAAAAAACTCAACATCTGTGGAGCACAATAAAAACAAGTAAAATAAAACGAGGTATTCCTGTACTACCTTTTTGTTTATTTCTTCTTTCTTTCCTAACACTTCGTTTTCATTTACCTTGTTTCCCCGAAAATAAGACTGTCATGCAGGGACTCTGGTCCTGCTCCCCGCACAAGAACGCAGGATATGGTGAGGCCCAAAGGAACACCAACAGAGCCATAGATAGGGGAGTCATACCACTATATTCTCGCTGGCGGCTGGGTTGGAGATACAGGGAGCAAATATCCGCCAGTACCCCAACAAGGGGTCTTCCTGCACCCCAGTCTCGTTGGTGGCCGGGCGAGACACAGAAAGCAGAATCCACATGATCTGCAATCCGCCGCCCAGTTGTCTGCCTGCCAACCAACCAATGCAGCCACGACAGTTATATCAGTGGCTAATGGTTAACTGGTTACAGCTGATGGCCAACCAGTCACAGCTGATAGCCATCTACTACCTGAGCCAGCACCTTTCCACGTGAGGCTGAGAGCCTGGAAACTGCTCTCTGGGACTCTGTCCCCACAAAGACCTAACCTGAAAATAAGCCCTAGCTTGATTTTTCAGGATGACATCCCCTGAACATAAGCCCTAATGCGTCTTTTGGAGCAAAAATTAGTATAAGACCCAGTCTTATTTTTGGAGAAACACAGTATTAATTTGAAAAATTGTTATTGATTGCCTATGGTGTACCAGGAATGTGGTGGGTGCTATATGTACAAGCTAAAATGCATATCTCTGTTCTGAAGAGAGATAGAAGGGATATTCAGTTCAACTAAGTATTATGATCTAATTAAGTAGGGAAATGATCGAAACACTCTGGAAAAGAAAATTTTCAGGATTCCAGAGCTAAGTCTTTGATTCTGGAAGGTTTAGTAGAAATTAACCAAGCAAAGAAGATGCAGAAAGGTGCCTTAAGAAGAGGAAAGAGGGTGGGGGGTGGGAGATGAGGGTAAGGAGGATCGAATATATGGTGATGGAAGGAGAACTGACTCTGGGTGATGAACACACAATGGGATTTATAGATGATGTAATACAGAATTGTACACCTGAAATCTATGTAATTTTACTAACAATTGTCACCCCAATAAATTTAATAAAATAAAATTTAAAAAAAAAAAAGAAGAAGAGGAAAGAATGTGGCCAATGTACAAAGGTGTGAGAGCATGGACTACAGGAGAATCTGTCCATCATTCAGAACGGCTGCAGGCTAAGACAAGGACTGTGGAATGAAGCCATAAGTAGGGGCAAAATCACATATCCCAGTTTGGATTTAGTCCTGAAGGTGGTGTAATTCCATTGAGAGACTTTTAAGTAGGAGGATAGTATGATACGGTTAGCATGTTAGACCACTGACCTTTTAAAGTGGTCTGCAAAAGGCTGATGTGCTGGTATTTTTTGGCCATCAGACTGATTTTCTGCCCTCCCTTATCAAGTTCTATGCCTCGGGGGTTGATCTCAGCTTCTCTGAAGACTGCCTTGTGGTTAGGTTGGACTGAAGAGAGGCCTAGGCAAAGTTATCAGAAGGTAGGTTGGAAAGGAAATGGGGCATGTCTTCCCTACTCCTTCTCTCCTTTGATGTTACATCTCTAGCAGCAGCTTCATCCCTCTATTGATTACAGCTTCTGCCAGGTGGCCCCTCCTCCATGACTCTACCTTTCACTGGGCTCTGGAAACTTTATTTTCTCTCTTTGTCTCTTAGCATCTTGTGGGGACAGAGCCCCAGAGAGTAGTTTGCAGGCTCTTGGTGGAAAGGTGCTGGCTCGGCTGTGGCTCATTGGCTGTCGGCTGTGGCCGGTTAACCGATTGACTGCTGGTATAATTGCTGCGGCTACGGAGGAGAGCCGAGGACTGCCGAGGATTGCCGAAGAGCCGAGCAGAGCTGAGGAGAGCGGAAGAGGAGAGCCGAAGAGAGGGGAAGAGAGGAGAGGAACAGAGTCGAGAGAGTGGAGGAGAGTCATCGGTCGGTCGGTTGGCGGAAAGGCTGACGGCAGGTTGCACGTCCGGTGAACCCAGCCTCCAGTGAGACCGTAGTGGTATGACTCCCCTACCTATGGCTCCATGGGTGTTCCTTTTCGGCCTCACCATATCCTGCGTTCTTGTGTGGGGAGCGGGAGTAGAGACCCCGCAGGCCGCCCAGCCTGAAAAATGGCGCTGCGAGCAGGGTCTCCCGCACGACACATCTCCTTTGTAGCTAGTCTCTAAGTGCATCGTCAACTCTTATTTACTTCCTTATCTCTGCTAGCCCTTCTGTAACTGGTCCTTTCATTAAAATATCTTCATTTGAACTATTTGGGTGAAATCTGATTCCTGCTGAGACCCTTTCTAATACAACTTGGTTGGAGGAATGGGAGATGGAGAGAAGAGGCAGGGTAGAGACTAGATGCAGGGAATGCCATTACAAGGCTTTTGGATGGAGCCAGAAATTACATATGAATGAACCAACACATTAGCAGTGAGAATTAAGAAAAATAGATTGGAGAAATGTTAAGATAGTGTAAGACTTTCATAACAAAGCAGACTAGGTACCCCAACTGATCTGCCCACTGAAAACAACTAAAAATGCAGAATAAAATACCTTTCTTCTTGATTCAATGAACTGGCAAGAAAGTAAGGAATACTTAAGACAAAAGAAGGTGGAAACTTAGAGGACAGTTGCCTAATCTGGTGAATTTTCACAGCCTTATAGGAGTCAAATCACAAGAGACAAAGCCAAAAGTCTACTCTAGACTGGGATTTTGAATAACTTCCCAATAAATCCTGGATGTAAGAAATCCACCTCCACTCCCGGAAAATTACCCAATAACTTTGGCACTGAGTGGGATGGGAACGAGGAGACAAATCTCCTCTGAGAATGTTCAGTCACAAGTGGGCCTTAACATGGATTTTTCAGCCTGAAATTTCATTATCTGAATGGTTTATAAAAATATAGACTGAAAATTTGATTTAAGGTTGTCTCAGACTTGTTATATACTCAGGTGCCTGGGAGGAGCAAATATGGAGCTTTTTGTAGGAACCTATCCTTATTCCAGGCTTTGAGAAACTCCACATAGATAAATTTCAGAAAATATGGGCTCAAAAATCACAAAACACAAAAAAAGAAGGCACCAAAAGCAAGAGCCAATCAACCAAAACAACAGCAGAATAAGATCCACAAAGACTTCAGATATTAGAATCATCAGACACAGGCTATAAAATAAAAATGGTTAACATGTAGAAAAAAATAAAAGGAACAGAACATATGACTAAAACAGAAGATTGTCAAAAGAACCAAGTAGAACTTCTAGAAATTAATAATACAGTACCTGAAATAAAAAACTCAATAAATGGGCTTAACATAGCTAAAGAGAGTAGTACAGTAGCTCCCTCAGATACGGGCTTGGGCCCTGTACTTTGGAGTTCGTTCTGGCCTTCATCTAATCACCAGGAACCTGCATGGTTAAGGATATAAGTGGTTATGTGGCGTCTACATGCCCCCTTCTAGATCATAACTCTGGTAGCAGGGACCCTGAAATTCCCAGCTCCAATGGTCCCAAGCCTGCTTCCAATTCCTTACGCAGACCTCTTTCCCAGGTCTTTTCTCCTAAGGGTAGACTGAGCTTTCAAGGGTGGCCAAGAAATGCTCTTGTGGGGCTATGGATGGATTTGTAGGTTGGGTGTCTAGATGTGTATACTTGTTGTCCCTTGCAGTGTGGTATGGAGCTGAGGATACAAACAGGGGTTTGGGCCTCGCAGTTAGGGGGTAGCTGTCCCTGTGCCACTATATGATAAGGAAGTGCTCTAGGTATCCAAGAATTTTAAATTCAAACATGGTATTTGTCAGGATAGGAGGATGGAATATGCTTTATTTAATTATTTGTTAGCTTGATTTCTAACTTTTAAATATATCCATATACCATATAACCTTCCTTTTGTACTCTTTCCCAAGGTCCTAGAAATACTAGTGGCAGGTCAAGAAGAGAAAATTTGTGTATTAGAAGATAGTACTAAAGAAATGCAGTACAGAGACAAAAAGATAATATGTGAAAGATTTAGAAATATAGAAGATAGGTGGATGAGGTCTAATAAGTATCTAATAAAGTTCTAGAAGGAAAGGGGAGAGAGAATAAGGCAGAGGCAATAACTGAAAAGACACTTTTCTACAACTCGTGAAGACCACCAATCCACAGATTCAAGAATTCCAATTAGTTGCAAATGGGACAAATTTTTAAAAATCTAGAATTTGACACAGCAGAATGAAATTGTAAAAAATAAAAACAATAAACAAACTAACAAAAAAACAACAACACTGGAAATAAGCTAAATGTCCATTAATTGGTGCATAGATAGATATTAATAAAATTGTAATACAATGGAATAATACTCAGCAATCGAGAAGAATGAACTACTCAAATATGCAACAGCATGAATGAATCTTGAGAACATCAGGCTAAGTGAAAGGAGCCAGATGTAAATGACTTCATGCTGCATGATTGTATTTCTATGAAATCCTAGACAAGGCAGAACTACAGTGTCAAAAAGCAAATCAGTAGTTGCCTGGGGCTAGAATGGAGACTGACTAACTGCCAAGGGGGCATAAGGGAACTTTTGGAATGATGGAGTGTTTTAATTACCGTCGCTTTGTAGTAAGTTTTGAAATCAGAAAGCGTGAGACCTCCAACTTTGCTCTTTTTTCAAGATTGTTTTGGCTATTTAGAGTCCCTTGAAATCACATGTGAATTTTAGGATGGATATTTCTATTTCTGCAATAAAGGCCATTTAGGATTTTGGTTGGGATTATATTGAATCAATAGATCACTTTGGGAAGTATTGCCATCTTAGCAATATTATATCTTTCAATCTATAATCATGGAATATCTTTCCATTTATTTAGTCCTTCATTAATTTCTTTCAGTAGACATTCTTTAATTTTTTCAGCATTTTAAAATTTATTTTCAGTATACAAGTCTTGTTCTCTTTGGTTAAATTTTACCTAATATTTAATTCTTTTTGATGCTATAGTAAATGTAATTGGTTTCTTAATTTCCTGTTGGGATTGTTCATTGCTAGTGTATAAGAAAACAGAATTTTCTGTATTAACCTTATATCCTATATCTTTGCTGGGTTTGTTTATTTGCTCTAACAGCTTTTTTTGTGGATTCATTAGGATGTTCTATATATAAAATAATGTCACCTGTGAATAGAGATAGTTTTACTTCTTAATTTCTAATATAGATGCCTTTTTATATTTTTCTTGCCTAAACTCTCTGGCTAGAACTTCCAGTATAATATTGAATAAAGTGATGAAAGAGGGCATTCTTGCCTTGTTCCTGATCACAGGGGGAAGACTTTCAGTCTTGAAACAACTGCTTTTCTCAAAAGTCAGAATATCTCCTCCCTTCATCGGTAACCCCTCTAAGGCCATAGGCAACCCTCTGCTATTATTTGACCCTACTCATACAGGGAAATATGTCAGCTCTGGGCTCCAGGGACTGAAAACTTGTGCTTTCAGGCAGGGAGCTGAAAGTGGTGTGGGAAATATCTAGATATTGTTTGCAATCTCTATCCACTTAATAGGCGATAAAGGATATGTGAAACCCTTAAACTACTAGTTCTGTCTCTTAGTGTCCTGAAATTTCTTTTTCATTGTGGTTAAAAAATTACTAGCCAAAGAGGGATGCATGCCTGTTTTCATATCCTGCAATCTAGTTAAGTAAATAAAGGTACAGCCATAGTACAGTACCATGAAGCCATTATTAACAAGCCAAATTAACATGGTATTTCTCTGTGTACTAATGGCAATGACCTCCAATAAATTTATAATTGAAAAAAGTAAGATATAGAATAATTTGCATAAAATTATTCCATTTGTGCAAAAAAGAAGAAACATGTACTACATGTGTATACTATTTTTGCAAGGACACACAAGAAGTGAGTGGCCAGCCTCTTTGAACTTTTTAAAATACATACGTGTGTGTGTGTGTGTGTGTGTGTGTGTGTGTGTAACTAAAACAAAACAAAACAAAACAAAAAAACCCATGTTTTTGTTTTGTTTCATTTCATGTGTTTTGTTTCATTTTTGTCTCATTCAATGTTTATTTCATTTAACACTTTTTAAAAACCCATTGTCAGCACTGATTTGAAAGACTATAATGGCAGGGGAAGGTCAGTACTCCAGATACTACTTAGTTCAAACCACTATGTCATTCCTAGTACTTAAATTGGCAGGGCTGAGAAGGAGGTATAGTGAGCATTAGTGCTGAAAGGGATTTTTGCTTTGGGGAAGATGGTGTGGAGGTTTGCATTTTCAAACTTCTCAGAATGGTTTGTAAGAGAGGATAGTAACAGATAAAATTTGCATTTGTTAAACAAATTCATGTCTAGACTTATACTTGAACTCAAATATGCCAACCTATGGAAAAATTTTAAAACATACTGCAGGATTTCATTTATATGAAATTTTAAAGCAGGCAAAACTAATGATATAAGTCAGAAGAGTATCTATTGAGGTACAAGGGTATTGACTGGAAAGGGACATGGAAGGTATTAGAGTGCTGGAAATATTCCATATCTTGATCTGGGTGGGGGTTACACAAATTTACATAGTTTGCAAAAAATTCATTGTACAATTATACATTGAAAATTGCATAAATTTTACAGATTTATATAATCTATAAAATATTCTACCTTTAAGAAGGGTCCTCTTTATTGTATATATGTTATATTC